>NC_081409.1:207995189-208190182 GCF_030272615.1 Cryptomeria japonica
TTTTGGAAAGTACAAGACAATGACATATGAGGTTAAAGATGGAAAAGAATTGAAGAGATGTGAATTAGTGAAAAATGATATATGTGTAGCTGATTTTATGAGAATGTTTAAAGAGAAACTATTTTATGAGTACATAATGCATTATTGCAACTTGAAGTGGAAACTCCCTTTTAGACTTTTGATCTCATAACTTTTTTGCCAAATTGTCTAATTTTGGTGATTCCAACGATGTTGGAAAGGTATTGAGGATCTCTATTTAACCACCCAAGCACTTTTATCCTTTGTATTCCCTAGTACATTTTATTTCAGATATTACCTAATGGGTAACCTAAAGTGTTACTTGGACATATTGTCACTTTGAAAAGGTGCTATTTTGATCTTTGTACTTGATTTCAATTCCATATCATTAGAAAATCAATTGTTGCTTCATATCTATTCTAGGGTTGTTCTAGATTGAGAGTTTTCCAATTGTTTCTTTCTAATGAGACTTATTCTATTTTCTTATTATGATTTCTATAAGACTCCCTCATTAAGAGTTTTCTAGTGTTTTTGCACACATGTATCTAGTCTTTTGATTCCTTAGATTCAGGGTTCTAGTGTTTACTCCATGGAGTGCTTTTAGTCCTTATTTGCAATAGGTTATCTCATTATGGGAGGTGGTGTCTCTCTTATTGATCCTTCAAATGAAAGTGGGATTGATTGATATTGTGATGTATCTATTTCACTTTCTTTTAGAATTGGTTGGAGGACACATTTCTATTATCTTTTTTAAGTTTGGTTCAAGGACATACACATTTGATGGGTTATCTCTCCTCTTTGATGACATATTTAGTTGTCATATTTGGGCCAAAGCATGGAGTTGTGTCACACTTTGGGCCAACGGAGGGTAGTTTGGTTGAACTACCCCTGGGCCGCGTGGTGCCACGTGGTGCCTACGTGGCACTGAGAGTCCGACTGAACTCAGTTCGGCCGGACTCCCCTAGTTCAAATGACGCCATAAAAAAATAATTTAATTTTTTTTTAATGTTAGAACTAAGGGTAGTCCGACCAGACTATCCTATGTGTCATGTGGCGTGGCACAAAAAAGGTCAAAAACTCTGTATTTCTGAAACTTTTCACGTTTGCTCAATTTTTCTTCATGCAAAATATTTTTTTACAAAAATCGAAAAATACCCTTTGGTAGAGCTCGAAGTCACAAATCTAGAGATATAATTTTTTTAGTATTTTGATTAATTTTAATATTTTTAATTAATTAAACATTGAGAGTAGCTTTTTAAAGTTCAAAAAGAGGCTAATTAGAAATTAAAAAAAAATATTTTTCACTAGGTGAGAGAATCTTCTCGAAAAGGGTTTTTTTTGGGGGGGGTTAATGATAAATTTAGTAGTCAAAAGGTAAGGCCAAACAAAAACTATCAAATTTAGCTATGTCCGACTTCAAAATATTATAACGAGAAAAATATACATCAATTTTTTTAAAATTTTTTTTTTTAACACTGCATATATATATTCTCTATTTGGAAAAAAAAATCAGAACAAAATAAGTCCATTTTCATTTTTTTTTGTGGCGCCAACTAGAACCCCTGATTTTTAGCATTTTTTAGCAATGAAAAATCTGTATTTGAATTTATAAAAAAAATATCAATTTTTCTCCAATTTTTTTTTTTAAATAATAAACATAAATTTCATTCATATTTCTACATTTGATCAGTTTACATCATTTCAATATTCAATTTAGAAATGTCACTTTTATGTGGTCAAAGTTAAACAATTTTAGTTGTGTTGGCTTATTCCTTTATAAAAGTGTGACACAACATTGTGCTTTTACCCATTTGTCTTTGGAGCTTGTTCTACATCAGTTTCTACATAGTTCCCATTTTGTCACCTATACCTAATTGGATTATGGCATCATCATCTTACTTGGACAAGGAGAAACATGAGTACTATTTAGAGACATCATCATCATCATTCTTGAATGGCAAGCATTCTTGCATTTGTACTTGGTTTTGTTTCTTCCTATGGGAGATGAGTTGTTTGTAAGCATTGGACCATTTTTTTCTAAACACTTACCTTTTGGATGCAATGGTAGGTATATTTTGACTCAAATTCTCTGAAGTGATAGCTACCTTATGGATTTGGCAACCACATCACATTTTTAAACCCTCATAGATATGGCCATATATGTCCAATTTGGATGAAGCAAAAAGAAAAACTGAATTTCTTGAACTCTCTGAGCTCAATGATGTGCTCATATATACACTAAAAATCTCTAATTTTTACTTGAAATACAAAGAGAAAAATAGGAAACCCCCTAGATATGATATTCCAATCTAGGTTTTCTGATTCTTTAGATCATCATTCAATGAAAGAAAAGAGTGTACTCAACTTTTCAAAATATACCAATATTTTCAAACTATATATCTCAAATAATATTAACAAGAAGTGATCCCATAAAATCTAATACCATGTAAGATTTGGTATGTAATGCTCTATACCATGCAATATTGGTTGAAGATTATGACCACCCAAGATCTAGGTATTTCATGGAAGCACAAGAGAGATCAATTATGAAAAAATAATGCTATTCTATCAAAGGATGCAAATGATAGATTACAATAGATTGAATTAATTTAATGAGATTACAAAGGAGACCCCTTAGTTATATAGGCCAAGGTGAACATAGGATTGCATAAGATTATGATTTGTCTTAATATTATGACTTAAGACATAAAGTGATAAGTTTCCTATGTGTTGTTAGACACAATGTGCCACTGAGAGGGGGGTGAATCAGTGGTTTACAAACTTTTCCCTTTATCTATCCTATGTGTGTATATCGATTATCACATCTAACAAAAAGAAGACTTACCAGTTCGACGAGAGACTATCACAAATGAAATCACACATGAAAGAACATCACATAACACCAACATATACGAGGAAAACCCAAGATGGGAAAAACCTCAGTGAGAATTGCTGCTAGAGTCTACTGCTCCAATCCAGCCTCACAATGAAACTCTGATTACAATATTTAGGGCACCAACCCCTGATTTAGGGAACCAACCTGTAAAGCGGAAAATCGAACCATAGGTGTTCCCCCACTCCAAGGAGAGAGAAAGGAGGTCACTAGGATTGACAGTTTTCACTTAGGAGAGACTTTACATTCAAAAGAGGGGTTGAAAATCACAAGATCCAATCCCACACAATGCAAGATTGAATTCTAAATGAGTTTCAAGGGTTGAGACAACAAGGATACCCTCTTTTGTAAAGAATGTAGATAGAAGGATTGAACTAGGAGTGTATGTAAAAGTAAGAAAGATTCGCTTGTAGACGGAGAGAGGGACACGGGATGAAGCTACGGACCTGAAATTAGCAGTAAAATGTCGAGATGATGCTGTCCTGCAAGTTTGAGCGAAAGTTGACGGGATGATGGCGCTCGGAGTGCACACGGTCCTCCGAAAAATCCGCGAAACGAAGGGGGATCTGTTTGTCTCTGCACAAGGATTCCAGATCTTCAATTACAGCCACGTACCTGCAACCTACACACAGAAAAGAGAGGACGATTGGGGGGTTAGGGATTAGGGGTTGGCCTTCAGGTCAAACCCCGGTTTTGGAATTAACCAAGAAATGAGAATGCTATAAATGTAAATGTTTGTAATGTAATCAAGTACTGATACCTTGTTGTAAGAATGTTTGTATTCTTACATGCGAAGGTGTAATGATGTTGTATGTTGTAGGTGATCTCCTCTTCAATTGTTGAATCCTTGTCTTGAATGCAACACCTAGCCTTGAATGGAGACCTAGAATGCTCAATTGCTTGAAGGAATGCTTGAATGCTTGAATGTTTGAATGTTTACCTATCGCTTCCGCCTCTTGCATACATATGTTTTTTTCGCCCTCCTTTCTGGGAGGGGAAATGTAGTTTATATACTTGTCAATTAGGATCAGGAGACTGATTTTTCCGACCTTAGGCCGACCTAGGAGCATTATTTTCCAAATTGCAAACTTGAAGACCCGATGCCCAACAAGAGACCGGGCCCAAAATAGGGCCAGGGACCAGGGCGCTGGGCACCATGGTCCTGAGGGACCAAGGCGCTAGGCGCCATGGTCCCACCTCCCGGGACAGTAGGGTGCAAGGAGGATTAGGCCAAGGTGCAGAAAGATGCAGTTTTTGATGTCGTAAACAGGTTTTGGGGTCTCCATTCAGGTTCAACGTTGCGCCACCATCGTGAAGACCCAAATGCAGTCGAAATTGCAAGTGTCACAATTTTACGACGCTACACAACCCAAGGAGCACCAATCCCTAATTTAGGGCACCAACATAAGGAGCACCAATCCCTGCTTTAGGGTACCAACCCAAGGAGCTACAACCCTTGCACTGAGCTCCAACTGAGTGGTCTACTACGAGTATATTCAATTACAAAAGAAATAGTCTTGTTACAAATGAATTTTGTAACTCTTCTACAACTCCCTTATCAGTTGTCCTCTCTCCAATTCTCTGTCGGTTCTCTGCTCACCTCTCAACTGCAACCCTATCTCCTGATGCAACTTACTCTCTGTTGCACCTTCATTGGTTCAATCTCTTCTTCTTCTTCTTTATCAATTCTCTCTCTCTGTCGATTTTGCTCTCTGTCGCACTGCTGCTACTCACCACCAGTCTTGATAACTTAGGGAAATGTCTATCATCCGATCCTTGTCAGTTCTCAACTTACCTTCTTTGCCATCATCTATGATTCTTCTCTGTCGGTTTGGTCACTACCGGTTTACTCCTCTGTCAGACTCAATGGTTGACTGCCAGTTGCCTCACTGTTGCTGGTTGAACTCTTCAACCCTGTTCTTCCTCACACTCAGTCTCTTCTTCTTCTTATTGAGCACTTGATTGAATTCCCTTCTTCAGCAACAACACCCTCTCATTCAGCGACAGACCTTCATTGATTTTGGCTTGCATATTTATAATCTGGTTTTCCTGCCAAAAAAAAATTCAAACTTCAAGCAGTTAGGGTTTCTTCATCGACCTCGAGGCAACCAAATCTAATTAGTTCTCCTTCCAAAGATCAACCTCCTACAATGGATCAATCAACTCCACCAATTGTGTGGCTTCAAATACATATTTGCTAAGTTTAGCAAACACGACTTCCTCTTCGGTATGTACTTGTCAAATACCTATGAAGTGATCATGCAGATAGATTCACCTACCCTGATCAACACCTGGACACTCGGCCTCGATCATGAAGTCATCCAATCAGATCTTTTTCCTCTGATTAGTCTCGAGTCGCACTCTTTTGCTCCTCGACCCGTGAATCACGCTATTGACATAAATGTCGGCCTGTCACCATCTACCTCGCTGACAACACATTCACCGACCTGTGCATGCATGCAACACCAACTCCACGTAGCCACTATGTTGGCATCCACCTTTGCTAGGTCATTTATGTTGTTCAGGATAGGATCACTGACCAACCTCAAAACTAGGTTCATCTACTGGTTCACAAACCCTATCAGTTATACCCTAACCGGTTTGCCATCACCTTGCACTTGGCTTCTCTTCCGGTGGAGCACCTTTGCCGATTGTCAAACATATCAATCCACCATATACTCATCTTCATCAGGCAGGAGCACATCACGTAGCTTCTTTTCTTTCTTACCGGTTCTCATACCTACCGGTAGGCACCCTTGAGGACACCATGTCATCAACCTTCAATGGTTTCCGTCTCAGGAATCTGTATGCCGGATGCACTCTCTATCTGCAGTTTCTCAACCTTTCCTTCTTCATCATCATCCCAGACCATATCTCAACTGGTTTGTCAAAGTGACAACCATATCCTTCAATCTCTGTATTGGCAGCTCAACATGTTACCTTTGCAGATCCGGTACACATCCTTGATCTCATGCACCTAAGGCAACTTAGTGTTTCACCAAATCATCCGGTGTAAGCCTTCAATCATATGCCTTCTACTCTTCTCTCTTATCTCAGAGGATTATGATGCATTCCATGCATAATAGTAGATAAGATCCACTTACCGGTGGGAGTGGATCCTTGTCATTTGCATTCTGCAATGCACCAATGTGGCTTCCCTGTTTGAGTAGCATATCTTCAAACAGGCACATGTGATTTAGTTGGGGCACATTCACTGTCAGTCATCTCTTCAAATGGTGATTGCATCTTTATCTGGTGGAGTCATGTTGTTTGACATCCACATAGCATACTGGTGGCTTGTACATACTTCTCCTCCGGTGTTGATGTGATTTAGATAACATTCCCCCTCTTCATCACAATCAACTGCCCAACATCTTGCTCTCTTATAGATGTCATCACTTACCGGTTGTTATATCATACCGGTCTCCTGTCCATATCTTCAACAACAAGTCAAACATTAACTTGTGTACCAGTGACTCCAATGGTCATTGTACTGAATGACATTCTCTCCCTTACCGATGACCTGCAATACTAGGTGACATCAAAGATACCACATCCGGTATGTATCAATGATAGTGTTGCACATACAACTCTTATACCGGTAGCCATCCTATACAGGTTGACATCAATGACAACACAATGCCAACATGTGTACCCTAACTAAACATAATCAACATGTATAAAGAGGGCATATGTGATGAACTAGCTAGGTAACACACCCCTTTCATACCAACAAAAACTATTTATTGACAAGTAAAATGTAAATAAATATTCAATTGAATTCAATTTTGTTGTCAACTAAATTGGTTAATTTAGTAAAGATGTAAACTTTAGTAGTCTCTCCAAATTAAAAATTTTTGGTCTCCAATAAAAGAAAAAGGTTCATCAATCAAGAGTTTTTTGACATCTAAACTTGGGCTGTAAATAAGGTACTTATGCCTTTACCTTAAGAATGTGCCAATTGGCATCAAGTAATATAGTGAAATTTTAATTTTTGGTATGCAATAGTTGATGATAGAAGATTTTTGGTATGCAATAGTTGATGATAGAAGATGATGTTAATTGACTCATTACATCTTAGACTACTTTAAAAAGTTTTGTTTTAATTCAAATTGGCACTTAGATATTTTATGTATAATCTCATTTGAAATTGGATTTAGATGCTAATGCTTAGTAATTCACTATATTTTAACCTTTTCACAATTAAATAATTCATAGACATTAAAATATAATTTGATGTATTATTATTTATTTTAATATTTTAAGGTTAATGAAATTTAGTAATACTTCAATTATTGGATAGCTCTTCATTTGTTTGTCATCATAAATTTAATCTCCTTAAGAAAAAGGATAATTATTTCGATGTATAATTAGTCTTAATTATTTTTCTTTAAGTTCCTTTCAAAAGACAAATTATAGTTTATATGTGATGAACATTTTTGAATTTTCTTTATTTCTAATTAATAAATATTCAAACTTAATCAATATTTAAATATAACCTTTTAGTATTTGGTAACAATGTTGCCTTTGGTTCAATTTATGGATGATGTCGTACCTCCTGAAGTATTGCAATTATAGCGTAATATAGATACAACAACAATGTCTACAACATCATCCTTATAAATGATCAAGAAGAAATAAGGGAGATCCTATTAATTAAAATCCACATAATGGGTAATTTTCCTTGAACCATAAACTAAGAAAGAGCAATTGAATGAATAAATTAATGTTTGATAAATTGAGAAAATCACCACCATCATATAAATTCATAGAGAAGAAGATTTACCCTCAACAAAGAATTAGAAAATCCATCTTATAATTTCAATGGGAGAACATAACTATTATCCTAGATCTTCTACAAAATGGGGCTATCAGATCTAGTGCAAGAAGAATTTTATTCTATTTTAATAGTATTAAGAAATAGATTAAATTAATAGACACATGTGTTGGTTGTGATGAATAGATACTTTAATTATAAATATTTTCATGGGTAGCATTCCAAATGGAAATATCTAGGGGAAAAAGAGTTCCTAAAAAGAGTTGTGTAACCACATAAACAATTCACATCAAACATAATTTAGAAAATATACTACATATATATTACACCTTGATCTTCTTGGAAGCAATGTATGTAGCTAGTCTAGAGAATGAAGGAGGTTCCCAATATGTAGTTCTTCAATTACAAGTTTGGGAAAGTATCCATGAAAGGTATTATCAACTTAATGATTCATTTTAATTATTCTTCACTTGAGAGAATCATTTGATAGAACCTAAGGGTGAAATCACTAAAATAAATTACAAAATAAAACATATTTGTTGTATACCTGAAAGAAACCTAGATGGATTACTTGATTCCTTGAGGCTTTAGGCCAAATTCTCAGTTGACTCTATGTTTTATGCATATATATTTAAATATACATGTAAAAGACAACAACCTTAATGCATTCCCAATAAGGGAGTGTAGACTTCAATGAGTGACTTAAGATCCAAAATGTCTCGATAAGTCTAATACTCTAGACAAAGCATAAGCCTACCCTATATGAACAGATTCATATCCCATTTGGATATATTTCTATTTTGAATGGATAGAGGGATACTTGTCCTACATGGAAAGATGTCTAACTCCTACATGGTTGGATGTTTGTTTTGAGTGGACAAATACATATCATGTATGGATTGAAGTACATAAGTATATTAAAAAATTTAGAAAAAATATAATAAAAATAAATTAAAATCTAGTGATAATTTTGGGTCTAATGGTTGGGTCCTTAGATGTGGTATCAAAGAAGGGTTTGAAGCAATAAGTTGAGCCTACTGCAACTTTCCATGATACTCCATTAAATTGGTGTAGGAAGCATTTTTGCATACCTTTCTTTCTTTCACTAGACATACAACATTCTTGCATGTTATATTTGATCTTGTTTCAGTATTTTTGAGTCAATGCACCTAAGGGTCTAACTAAGGAGAATATATTTCTTAACTAGTTTAGTACATTCCCTAAAGGTGTTTGTAAACACCACACACTTCTTACTATGATCTTTGTAGATTCAAAATTTGAGGTGAAGTATTATCTCTAGTCAGATTTCTACGAATTCATCTTTGAAATATATGCCAATGGTCATGCATCATTCCACTTCTATAAACATAGAAATTAGTTACATAGATGTAGATCTAAAGTACAATCAATTTACAAATTTTGAAAAACTAATCTAAATAAAACCCTAATTTTTAATACATTAACAAATACATTCTTAACATTTTCAACAATACACTCTATTATCAAACCCCGACCAAAATATTATATTCAAATGAAATCAATATTTAATCATTTCCAATCCAAACTTACATGTCCAAACCAATTCCGTTATCTATTTTTTATTCAATAGATCTAAATTGTCTATATATATATATGATTTGCTCCCTCACAAGGACTAACAACCCTTTTTTTTTCTTAAATTAAAAAGTGTAGTCATCATCCTCGGAAACATATCATTCAATATGGTCCAAGAACGTAAAGTACAGACATTATTGAACTTTAACTTTGTTTAAACTTTAGAAAACATAAACGATCTACCTATATATATCTGATTTGCTCCCAATTAATGACTTTTTTTTTTATTATTATTAAATTAAAACTTATAGTCATCATCCTCAAACATATGATTCAGTATGGCCCAAGAACGTAAAGTGTGGAAGTTATCAAACTTTTAACTTTGTTTAGACTTTAGAAGACATGAATGTGAAGGATTGGCACATTATTGAACTCATTCAATCTCAAGGATAATAATTAATGATAAATTGAATGAGCCAAATCCGTTGGGAATTGTAAGCAACAATGATGCCCATTCTTGTCGCCCCCACCCTCTTGACCTAATTTTTGCCTAGATGCAATCTCATTCGCTTTATTTTCACTTTTTTTGCACAGTGATAAAATCTTTATCCTCAAAAGCCGCAAAGAAGACGAATCCTTCTTCCTTTCTCTCTCCCCACTCAAAAAGCTTCCGGCCCATCTCCACTGGTACAACTTTACAACTTCTTTTCAGATAATGTAACTTCATAAAAAATACAAAGCAAACGGACCCATCTGATAATGAAGGTCAGGGAGAAACAGAAATCATGAAAAGTTATACGGACCAAAAGATTCTGTCTATATTTTGCGTACGTGAAATCATGTAATGGACGGTGATCCAAATTGAGATCAGATTTGAATGTCGAATCTATGAGTTTGAGTCGACAACAAAAGATCACATCAACTTTCTCTATAGTTTTTACAGTGTATTGATTGGAGAGGTTATCTGCATTGAACTGTGAAAGTAGAATTTATTGCGGAATGATTTAATTTAGTTGAAAATTTGTAGTTTAAGTGGTTGAGTATAATTTGTTACCATGATGTTATAATTTCTGATTTATCTTATTCACCAAGGTTCAAGCTTTGGGAGGTGCTATGGGTCAAGCTCAGTCTTTGGGTGACTTTGATGGATGTGATTCCTTTGCTTATTGTCGCTTAACGGCTTTTGATTTGGATGTATACTTGTATATCATGTTGTACTCTACAAATGCAATTTAGATGTGAGAGTATAATTTATTACAAACTAATTTGAGGTTATATTAAAAATATTCTATTTAGTTAGAAGGTTGTAGTTTAATTGGTTGAGTACAATTTGTTGGGATGATGTTATGGTCTCTGATTATCCTATCCACCAAGGCTCAAGCTTTGGGAGGTGTGATGGATCAAGTTGAATCCTTGGGCAACTTCGATAGATGAGATCCCCTTGCTCATAGTCGCTTAGCTAAAGAACAATTTTTTATTTAGATGTATTACAAAATAATTTGAGTTTATATTAAAATATTATGTTAGTTAAAAGGTTGTAGTTTAACTAGTTGAGTACAATTTGTTGGGATGATGTTATGGTGCTTGATTATCCTATCCACCATAGTTCAACCTCTTCGAGGTGTAATGGGTCAAGCTCAACCTTGGTGACTTTGATGGATGAGATCCCCTTGCTCATGGTCACTTAGCTAAAGAGCTTGTATTTTTATTTTGATGTATACTTACATATCATTTTGTACTCTACTCGTTCAAAAAAAGAGAGAGATGTGATTTAGATGTATGCTAACTTATCATGTGTGTAGTTGGCTTGGTAAAAAAAATAAAGGTGTTGATATCTTTGTAATTTGATTCTTTCCATTAAAAATGTATATATTAATTTTTTTGCTTTCTAATTAGAAAGATTTTGTATAAGATTAAAGAAAATAAGATATATAAATATACTTACAATTTAGAACAAGTTTAGATTTATATCCAAATATTAAAGATTAAATTGAAATATTATTTAATTTTTAAGATTTGTATAGTAACTATGAATTTAAGTCTACATTTAAGAATTATATTGAAATCTTTTTTACTTAAAAAAATTTGTAAGTAATAAGAAGAATAAGACGTACAAAGTATATATAAATAATTGACACTAAGATTGCAACTCTTAGCACAATGAAAGTGTATATATAGATAGATAGATATCTTATAATAAGATTGCAACTCTTAATAGAAATAAGGCATCTAATATTTCCATAGAAAAAACCTAGACAATAAGAATACAACATGCGATAAAATACTTGGAACTTGCATCCAAACCCAAAGACAAAACTAGAGCTTTTGATAGAACTTTGAATAAGATACATCATATCAACAAAAATGAGACATGTGAACTATATATATTACCAAATAATTTGAGTTTCTATTAAAATATTATATTTGTTAAAAGATTGTAAACTCATCAAATTTTCACAGTTCATGAAGTTTATTGTAAGTGATTTTGAATTCTATATGGATTTTTTTCGATCACACTCCATGTTTCCTATAGATGCTCTTTTTCGCTCTGATGATAGATCATGGAGTGTGATTTAAAATGTTGATGAAAAAAGATTTACACAGTTGAATCCAAAAATTACTTACAATAAAATGTTGTAGTTTAATTGGTTGAGTATAATTTGTGGGGATAATGTTATGTTCCTCGATTACCCTATCCACCAAGGTTCAAGCTCTTGGATCTGCAATGGTCAAGATCAATCTTTGGATGACACTGATGGATATGATCCCCCTTCTCATGTGGATGCTTATTTTAAGAACAATTTCTCATATGGATGTATATAATACATATCATGTTGTACTCTACTTTTCCAAAAAGTTAGTGATGTGATTTAGATGTATGCTTACTTATCATGTTGTAGTTGGCTTATTCAAAAAAATAAAGATGTCAATATCTTTGTAATTTAATTGTTTCCATAAAAAAATATTTATTTAATTAAAAATAATTTGTACAAGATTAAAGAAAATAAGATACATATAAGTACAATTACAAATTAGAACAAGTTTAGATTTATATCTAAAGATTAAAGATTAAACTAGAATATTATTTAATTTTAAATATTTGTATAGTATTAATAATTAAATATATATGAATTTGAGTCTACATTTAAAAATTAAATTGAAATATTTTTACTTAAAAAGTTTGTACAATACTAAGAAGAATAAGACATATAAAGTACATCTTTTCACTAGTCACTAAGGTTAAAACTCATAGGACAAGTAAGGTATATATAGTATAGATATAAGGTGATAAGATTGTTACTCTTAATGAATACATGAGGCATCTAAATGTACATAGACAAAAACAAACATCAAGATTACAACTTGGAACAAATATTTTGATTTTTTTGATAGAATTCATCAAACAAAATATCATATCAATAAGACTAAGGCATATGAACTATAGATACACTCAATTATAGCTTAGAAAAAATAAATTATTTATCTAGATTTGAATCTATATCTAAATTTTGTACAGTACCAACAACAAAATATCTATGAATTTTGACTTGAACATAAAAATTAAATTGGATTCTAGTATTATATATATACACACACACAATACAATCACATGACTCTAGCACAATTTGTATATATAGTACAATAATTAAAACAGTAAATTAGGTAAAAGAATGTGGTTTAATTAGTTGAGTAGAATTTGTGAGAGATGTTATGTTTCTTGATTACCCCATTAACTAAGGTTCAAGCTCTTCGAGTTGTGATGGATTGGACTCAATCCTTGAACAACTTTGATGGATTTATATAAAATATATATACTAATTTATTTGTTTATCTAATTAGAAAACTTTTATGCAAGATTAAAGAGAATAAGATACATATAAATAAAATTATAATTTAGAACAAATTTAGATTTATATCTAAAGATTAAAGCTTAAACATAACTATTATTTAATTTGAAGGATTTTTGTAGTAACAATAATAAAATATCTATGAATTTGAGTCTAGTTTTAAAATTTAAAATGAGATATTTTTTGCTTTAAAAAGTTTGTATAGTACAAAGAAGAATAAAACATATAAAGTATATATAGGCACTAGACAATAATGTTACAACTCTTAGTACAAGGAAGATATAAATATTATATAGATATAAGATGATATGATTGCTACACTTAGTGACAAAAAAAGAGACAACAAGATTACAACTTGAAACAAATACTTTGAACTTGAGTCCATACCAAAAATAAAACTAGAACTTTTGATAAAATTTTTTTTAAACAATGTATTATATTGACAAGAATAAGACATGTATATGAACTATAAATACACTTAATTATAACTCAGAACAAAAATATTTATCTATTTTAGTCTACATCTAAATTTTGTAGAGTACTAACAAATAAAATTTATTAATTTTAACTTGCACGTAAAAATTAAATTGGATTCTAGTATAAGATAGAATGCACATAAAATGTTTATAGTACCAATCAACACGACTACAAACTCTTAAGAAGAATGAGACATATTCAATGTAAATATATACATACTACAACAATATGACTCTTGTCTAGAATTTTGTATATATACACAATACATTAATTGAAATAGTAAATTAGATAAAAGGTTGTAGTTCAATTGGTTGAGTATAATTTGTGGGAATGATATTATGTTCCTTGATTACCCCATCCACCGAGACTCAAGGTCTTGGAGGTGTGATGGGTCATGCTCAATCCTTGTATGATTTTGATGGATGGAATCCCTTTGCTCATGGTTGCTTAGCTAAAGAACAATTTCCAATTTGGATGTATACATACATATCATGTTGTACTCTACTTGTTAAAAAAAAGATAGAGATATGATTTAGATATATGTGTTAGGGTTTTAATGCAGAGCAAAGCAATAAACAATATTAAACATAATGAAAAAAGAGGCAAAAACAATAAATCACAATAACACAGATATTTAATGTGGTTCACCCAATGTGGGCTATATCCACCAAAGAAACAGTCATCCACCTCTTTTCTATTATCCAACGAAGAGAAAATTACAATATGATGATCCAGCCATAATACAATGCCCTCATAAAATAGGGTTGCCTGAACTAGTGAAAACAAAAGTGCACAAAATATACACCATTAGATCTATGACCTAATGATAAATGGTCAGGATTCACAATGGTAAGTTATAAATGAAATTTTGTTTAGGGGGCACTACCCTCGAAATCCCTTGTTGAAGCGCACTGCCCCCTGGACCCCCAGTTGGTCAATGGATCAGAGCCCACAAGGGAGGTACCCCCCTTACAACCCTCTACACTCACGTATCAACACTAACTGATATAGGGGGGAAACACGGTTGAAAAAGGTCACCAAAATTTAAGCCTAACAGCATGATCAGTTGCCACATAACAACAATATATTTACTTGTCATGTTGTAGTTGAACTGTTTAAAAGATAAAGATGTCAATATATTTGTAATTTAATTGTTTCCATAAAAAACTATTTTAATTAATTAATTTTTTTCTTTTAATCAGAAACATTTTGTACAATATTAAAGAAAATAAGATACATATAAATACAATTTCAACTTAAAACGAGTTTACATTTATATCTAAAGATTAAATATTAAACTAGAATATTATTTAATTTTAAAGACTTTTATAATATTAGTAATAAAATATCTATGAATTTGAATTCACATTTAAAAATTAAATTGAAATCTTTTTACTTCAAAACATTTTTTTATTGAGAAGCATAAGACATATAAAGTATATATAAGAACTAGACAATAAGGTTACAACTCTCACTAGTACTCTCTCTCTCTCTCTCTCTCTCTCTCTCTCTCTCTCTACACACACACACACACACACACACACACACACACACACACATATATATACGTGCATACATACATACATACATATATATGTATACATATAAACATGTACATATATACATACATATACATATTCATATGTATACATATACATATACATACATATACATATACATACATATGTGTGTGTGTGTGTATGTATAAGTGTATATATATGTTTGTGCATATATATGTATGTGTGTGTGTGTATTGCTCTCTATATCACTTACTATATCTTTGTCTTACTATATCTCCATTTCTACCTCTCTCATTGTCTCCCTCTTTCTATATCTATTTCTCTCTCTCTCTCCCGCTTCCTCCCTCCTTCCATCTCTAGATCTCTTTATGTTTTTATCTCTCTCATGCTCTTAGCCCCTCTATCTTTCCCATGTTATATCTTTCTCTCCCTCTCTCCCTATCACTCCCTCTTTTAATATCTCACTATAATTCACCTTCTCTCTATATCCACATCTCTCTCACTCATGCACACACACACACAATACTCGTTTCTCCCTCCTCACCATCGCTCTCCCTCTCTCTCTACTACTTGTCTTTGTCACCTATCTCTCTCACTCTTGCCTCCTATATCTCTATCTTCCTATCTCTCCCCCCCCCCCCCTCTCTCTCTCTCATGTACACACACACACATTCACTCTATCTCTCCATCCATCTCTCTACTCTATACCTTTATATCTCTCTATTTCTCTTTATCTATCTCTTTCTATCCATATCTTTATCTATGTACACCTTCCCCTGTCTCTTTTTATCTTTCTCTAGCCCTCTCTCTGTCTCTGTCTCTGTCTCTGTCTCTCTCTCTCTGTCTCTCTCTGTCTCTGTCTCTGTCTCTCTCTCTCTCTCTCTATCCACTCTCTTTCCATCTCTATCTATCCCTCTACCTCTCTCTATCTCTCCATCTCCCTCTCTCCCTCTATCTTCCTCTCTACCTCTATCACCATCTCTCCTCCTTTCTCTCTAGACATGTCTCCCTCTATCCATCTATCTCTCTCCCTATTCCTAGACGTCTCTATCTATATCTCATTTTCTCTCTATCTCTATATCCCCATATTTATTCTTTCATCTCTGCTTCTATCTTATTATCTCTCCATTTCTCTCTCTACCCCTTTATCTCTCCTATTAGCCTCTCCATGCCCCCCCTCCCCTCTCTCCCCCCCTCTATCTCCCCCCCTCTCTCCCTATTGATGATGCTTGATTATCTTCCTGATTCCACACCTTTTTTGATGTACAAATTGTACACCAACATGCAATTGCTAGTATTTATATTAAAAATTTGCACAATATTAATAATAAAATATCTATGAATTTAAGTCTGTAATTAAAAATTAAAATGAAATGCTTTTTACTTCGAAAAGTTTGTATAATACAAAGAAAAATTAAACATATAAAGTAAATACACTAGACAATAAGATTCCATCTCTTATTACAAGGAAGCTATATATAGTATATAGATATATGATGATAAGATTGATATTCTTAAGTAGGAAAAGCTAGACAGCAAGATTACAACTTGAAACAAATACTTTTAAGAAAAGGAAAAGAACAACTATACTATAGCTTTTGATTGAAGACATATGATCTGTATACGCAATTATAACATTTGAGCCCACATCTAAATTTGGTCTAGCACCAACAACAGAATATTTATGAATGTATCAGGTTAGATTCTAGTGTTAATTAGAATGCATGTAAAACGTTCATAGTACCACAGAAGAAGACTACAAACTCGTAAAAAGAATGGGATATATTCAGTCCAGGAATATGACTCTAGCATAAATAAAATATATAAAAAACTCAGTAGCGTACAAGCAAGAATAAGACGTATAGAGACACCAGAGGCCCAGAGATTACGACAAGGAATCAAATTGCTCGTGTTTGAATGAGCTTAAACAGCAAACCGCCATTATA
Source organism: Cryptomeria japonica (assembly GCF_030272615.1). Classification (NCBI taxonomy): domain Eukaryota; kingdom Viridiplantae; phylum Streptophyta; class Pinopsida; order Cupressales; family Cupressaceae; genus Cryptomeria; species Cryptomeria japonica. The sequence continues at coordinate 208,012,223 of NC_081409.1, forward strand.
TTCGATTCTTGCAAATAATACAACATTAAAATACAGTAGAGCAATTGTAATCATGTGCTCCTGGAGTCTCAGTGGGGAGAAATTAAATTTCAAGAGGAGGTTCTCTGAGATACATATTGAATGCGTATCTATGTATACGTGAGGAAGAAAACAAGTTCATGATTGAGAATGTTGGTGGGTTGTTGAGGTTGGCGAGTAGATGTGAAACGATGAGGAAGTGGAAGACGATGAGTTCAATGCAGGATGGCGGTCGGCGTCAGGTGATTGTTTGATGAGATGACTGGTCGAGGAGATTTTACAGTCTTCGTAAGGCTCTTGTTTGATTTCCTTCAGCATTGCGGCCACATCTTTCATGGTGGGTCGCTCTTCTGGATTGGAATTCACGCAGAGAAATGCCACGCCCAGAGCCTGTAACATTTCTTGAATCTGTGTGTTTGGTCGGCCTTGGAGTCGTGGATCAACCACTTCGACTGGTTCTCTGTCTTTGTTTTGTAGGGCTTGTCGAACCCAGTCGACCAGATGGACTCCTTCTGGGATCGTTGGGTCGATGGGCTGTTTGCCTGTCACCACCTCTAGGAGCACCACTCCATAGCTGTACACGTCGCTCTTCTCCGATATCTTCATGGTGTAGCCATATTCTGTGAGGAGACAGGATAAAGAAAATGTTAGTTTTTAGGCGTGAGTAGTTTTTGGATTCGATTGTGTAAGATTTGTTTGGTGTCAATGTTTCAGATCATTTTATAATCTAATGATAAGTAAACATTGCTTTTCAAATAATATAAGAAAAACGATAACTGTAGTATCAATGTTTCTCAACGATTGAAATAGAATAATATATCAAGCAATTTCGGATCATTTTATAATCTAATGATAAGTAAACGTTGCTTTTCAAATAATATAAGAAAAACGATAACTGTAGTATCAATGTTTCTCAACGATTGAAATAGAATAATATATCAAGCAATAAGTAAGCGTTGCTTTGCAAACATGGATTATAAAGTTCAAGCAGATGAGTTAAGTTAGTTAAAACATTGAGTTAGAGATCCACGGCCAGATTTTAAAGGTGTAATTAATGTGGGATTTTAAGTTGTGATTCTTGGTCTTTCATAGTTGGTTTCTAAAGTGGAGGTGGCTTCTAATGTATTTGTTGGAAAGGAGCTAAGATTAGTTTCATGATTGTGTTTGCAAGAACTTGTATTGGTCTCATGTTGATGTCTGTATGAACAAAATATTTGTAAACAATTAACAATATAAGAAAAGCATGAATTCCAAAAAAAAAGATAAATTCTCTATTATGAAGATTTAAAGCTTATTGACTGGTTTAACTACCTGAAAAAATAAAAAGAAGGATAGATAACCCTAGTGTGGTTTCCAGTGTGATTATTTGATAAAAAGTTAAAATTAATCTTATAATTATATTCGCAAGAATTTATATCGATCTCAAATTGATATTTGTAAATAAAATATATATAAGAAAAAACATAAATTAAAAATAAATAACTCAACTAGCAAGATTCGAAGCTTATTGACTGTTGTATCCACTTCAGAGTTAAAAATAAATAAGGAAGAGGGGGCATATAATCTATAGGATTACAGCTAAGCTACAATTTCATTGGCTAAGCTGAAATTTCATGGTTGAAGGTTTTCGATGCGTGATCTCTTTGGAGAAGTACAAATGCTTTATCCTTACCGAATCATTTAAATATATGACATTAATAAATCATTTATAACCATGAACAGTAGATTCTTGAAAATCATTTAAATGGTATTTATCCTTACCGAATCATTTAAATAATATTTATCCTTACCGAATCATTTAAATAAATGACATTAATAAATCATTTATAACCATGAACAGCAGATTCTTGAAAATCATTTAAATGGTATTAATAAATCATTCGTAACCATGAACAGTAGGTTCTTGAAAATTACTATTCATTTATTGATCGATCTAGGTAATGATTTTTCTTTTTTGATAACAAATTGGTGAGTGTGATTGGAAACGTCATCTACAAACATCTAGAGTTTAAATCAGAAGTTTGCATCACGACTCCATGGACGGCAGAACTTCATATACTATGATAACATCATCGAAAAAACATACACAATTTATACTAAAACTTGCATCACTACTTCATGTACAGTGAAAAACTCATACCAGCTAAAATTAATTTAAACAACAGAAACAGATAACTTGCTATACTGTAAAAAACACCATTTTGCATGAAAAAAGCTTCACTTCTGTAAAGTCTGTGACAATTACCTGGAGCAATATAGCCATATGACCCAGCAACGGTAGTGGAAGAGCGGGTGAAATCAGAAGAGTCGACAAGCTTGGCAAGGCCAAAATCTGCAAGATAAGGCTCGAATTGGGTGCCCAGCAATATGTTGTTGGCCTTAACGTCGCGATGAAGGATGGGCGGGCGACAGTCATGATGCAGATAGGCCAGCCCCTCAGCAGCCCCAAGAACTATTTTGTATCTAATCTCCCAATCCAGCATACTTCTCTTCTCATGGAGGAGGCCACCCAGGCTACCATTGGGCATATAGTCGTATATGAGAAGCTTCGACCTCCTGCTTGTGCAGCACCCGAGGAGCCGTACAATGTTTCTATGGCGGATTGAACTCAGTGTCCTCACTTCTGCGGAGAAAGAATCTCGTTTTTCGGCTTGGTCGGCCTGTTTGCAGGTCCACAATTTTTTCACTGCGACAACTTCTCCATTCGTCATTTGGGCCTTGTAAACCACACCGGAACACCCTTTTCCAATGACGTTCGTATCGACCAGAGCATTAATGACTTCTGCCACGGAGAAACTGAGCTTCTGGAATGGCGTCATATGCCATGCCCATACGGACTCTGCCTCCTCTGCGTCTTCCAGACCGGCCCTCCTACGGCCTTTTAATACCACGAACAGCCCCAAAACCAGCATTAATGCTGTGATGCTGAAAAGAATGCTTATTACCAGCCTCACATTCTGTCCGACAGGAGTCTCTGGCACGGAGTCAGTGGCAAAACAAGAGCTCGCAGACATGCACAGACCCGTATTGCCAGCCAGGGCACTTGCAGGCAGACTTCTGAAGAAATTCGTACCCGGAAGTGGCCCAGATAAGTTATTGAATGAGACATTCAGAGATGCCAGATTTTCGAGCTGGGCTAATCCAGACAAGTTCCCAGAGAGCATGTTATGTGACAGATCTAAATATGCCAGTTTGGTGAGCCCCGAGAACTGGAATGGAATAGGACCAGACAAGTAATTCCAGCTCAGATTCAATGCTATGTCTAGCTCTTGCAGATTCCCAATCTCTACAGGAATGTGACCTGTGAAGCGATTGTTGCTCAAATCCAGGAGCTGTAAACTGCTGCACTGACTTATCTCAGAGGGTACAATGCCATTTAAGTCGTTTGAATTAAGCATGAGCTTGTTAAGCCGACTGAGATTCCCAAATGACAGAGGAATCGTCCCTGTGAGCTTGTTGCCCGACACGTCGACGACCTGAAGACTGGTTAATAAGCCTAGTGTGAAAGGCAGGACGCCTGACAGCCTATTGTTGTGGAGATCCAGCATCTGAAGCTGAGAACAATCTGAAATCTGCGAGGGAATGGGCCCTGAGAAATGATTGCTTCCCAGCTCAAGAAAGACCAAATTTTCCAGCCTGCCGATCTCGGGAGGAATTGGGTCCATCAGATTGTTGTGACCGAGACGAAGCCGGACCAGGGCGGTGCAGTTTCCGATCTCTGGAGGCAACATTCCGGTCAGATCATTGTTCAAAAGCATCAACTTGGTCAGATTTTTTAACTGAAATATGGTCTCAGGAATGGCTCCGGTGAGCTGATTGTGCGACAGGTCGACCGCCTGAAGCTTTTCACAGCCGCCCAGAGTCAACGGAATTCTCCCTTGAAGCCGGTTTTGCCACAGAAACAACAGGGTCAAGTTCTTCAATTCTCCAAGCTCTTCAGGAATGGGACCTGTCAGCTGGTTATTGTCGAACTGAATCTGAGTTAAACTGCTGCAATTCGCAAGAGCCGAGGGAATCCAACCAGTGATATTGTTATCACTGAGTTGAATCTCCAACAGCCCCTGCAAGTTACCGAGAGTACTGGGAATGCTGCCATGCAATGAATTAATGGACAGATCGATCACCTTCAAGGAAGAACAGTTCCCGAGCTCGGGCGGAATGCTACCCGAGAGATCGTTTTGCCACAGAAGAATCCTCTCAAGATTCTGCAGCCGCCCGAGCTCCCCTGGTATGGACCCATACAAGCCATTACCATACAAATACAGATTCACAAGCTCTGAGCAATTGCCCAGTTCCGGCGGGATTGGACCCGTCAAACGGGCATCATAAACAGCCAAAGTTTGGAGGTTCTGCATCAAGCCAAACCATGGAGGAATTGGGCCTGAAATATTGGTCTCTGCAAGACCCAGAGTGACCAAACCAGTGCAATTACTAAGCTCCTCTGGAAATTCTCCTTCAATCCCCGGATTGCCCCCCGCCCTGAAAACTTCCAATCCAGATAACCGACCGAGCTCTCGGGGAATCCCACCGCTCAACAGGTTATCGAAGATTACTAAATTCACAAGACTACTGCAATCCCCGAGCTCGGATGGAATGTTCCCCTGAAGCTGATTGGAATTCAAAATCAGGCTTTTCAGAGCCTTCAGCTTGCCAATCTCGGGCTGAATTGTTCCCCCCAAACTGTTTCCACTTAGATCTAGAAGCTCCAAGCTGCCATAGCTTCCGATCTCTGAAGGAATCGTTCCAGTCAGATTTGTGGATGAAATCACAAGCGAGCGCAGGGACTTGAGAGCCCCAAATTGGGAAGGCACTTTGCCTGCAATTTGGGTGTTCTGTATATTCACCTCTGTGATAAAACCATCCCGGGAGCATGTTATCCAGGCCCAAGAACAGGGGTCCGGGGCGCTCTCTTGCCATGAGCTCAATGCTGAAACAGAGCCATTGAGAGTGTTTTTCCATGACAGGAGCGCCTGAGCTTCCTCATTTAGAGAAGCAGAAAAACCTCTTGCAGACATCAACAAGACCAAGAGGAACCCGATTATAATCATCCTCAACGGGATTTGGAGCTGCGCTCTCCGACAGTCCATCGGGCCGAACGAACAAGGCATTTGGAGCCCCGAAAAAAATGTGGGCGGGCGAGGGCAATGGAGTTCGAAGACTGTGCAAACAAAAGATTTGTTACCATCGGGCGGGGTGAGCGTGATGAGTAGTAGACTAAGACTCTCTTTTCTCTGTAACCTTTGCTTGTATTTAGTAAGGACGACCCACTGACCCGAAATAAAACACCTGGGGTAGAGCACACGTAGGTTGCTATTCACTGTACTCAGCTTTCGACTACACCTACGACCCGGGTCAGGTCAATTCTATTTCAGTCCTCATGTACGTTGATTTCTTTACATTTTGGACCCATGGAAAGACAAGCCAGCCATCCACGAGTTTTTAGTAATGGGTATTTTAAAATATTATTTTGAAATATCATCATAGATAAATTTGGGTCAATAAAAACAAAGACAATTATGTACTATTTTTTTTATGGATGAAGTGAAAAATTATCATTGGTCGTTTGATGATTGAATAAAATGATATCCTTTTGATGGAGGATTTTATGTCATCCATAACGAATCTAAGCAATTTGATAGAGGAGCATGAGCCTTTAGGCTAATATCTCTTTGGCCAAGAACCAAGCATCGAGGAGTATTCATTTTGCCAAATTCACTTAGGGTATGATCTTGGCCTTGTCTTTTTTGATGTCTAGTTCTTGCACTCAACAAGACTTGATCCCTGATGGACTCACTCAAAACCTTTCAACTTCACTAGCAGTCCAAAATTGTCTACTAGTTTTTTAATGAGTGAAGTGAAAATTTATTATTGGTTGTTTGATGATTGAATAGAATGAGATATTTTTTAAAGGAGGATTTTGACTCATTCATAAAGAATCTAAGCTATCTATTATGAGAGAATGAGCCTTTAGATTGAAATCTCTTCAACTAAGAGCCAAGGATTGAGGGGTATTCATTCTACCAAATGCACTCTAGGCACAATCTTAGCTTCATCCCTTATGATGTTGGGGCCTTGCACTTAACAAGACTCCATCCTTGTTGGGCTCATTCAAAATCTTTCAACTTCACTAGTAGACTACAACACCATTGCCAACTTTTCTCCTTCAGTTGTTCTCTTTCATCTTGATGATGGATCATAGAGTGTGATCCAAAATGTTGATGCAAAATAATTTTACATAGGCAATCCAAAAATCAAGTACAATCTAATAGAAAGAGATTTAAGTAATCTTGAGTTTGATAAAGCGTATAAGATTAAAAAGGTTTATGGAACTTCCAAAGTAAGAAAACTAGGGTTTGGTTGATAGAAGATTGGTTTACATTGAGTGACTTGTCAATTGCAAATCAATTGTTTGGAAGTTAGGCTCTCATTTGTCCTCCAAATGGTTGAAGTTTACTAAGACAAAGGAGATTTATAAAGATAACCCTTCGAAATAGTGAATGCAATTATAGAGGTAGCTCTTTGAGGTTTGCGAAATCATATAAGTAGTGCTCTCAAATAAAAGTAGAGGTATAGAGGAATCCACTAGAAATTTAGGCCCCTGCTTATCCTCCTCTAGTTGATTTAAGTCTACTAAGGTAGGGGGTATAGAAATATCCTTTTAAAATTAAAGTTATTGCAAGTAAGCATATTTATAAAATTCTTCTCTATAATTTTTTCAATTTATCTTTAGTTTGAATGAGTACTTTTTTTTTTGTAAAGGTTCATTACCTTGATATAAATTTTGATTAAAAGTTCCCTACTTTTTTCACAATTGTCTTATTTAACTATAGTATAAGGTTCTACTTTTTTCAACCTTTTGATCTTTGAATATTCTAAACAAAGATGGTCCCTATCGATTACCCAAGTAACTTTTTCAGATGCCATTATATGTGGACCATTCTATGATACATTGTCATTCCATTTCTACAACATGATATTTTTGAAGTGCAAAAACATGTATGCTTTATTCCCACCTTCCTTCTAAGATCTTCCACATACTTGTCTCACATCCAACTTTGCGTGATTGATACTTTAGTTGCATTATGTGAATTTTCATTTTCCATTTGATTTTTGCCTCTTACACAATTTTGTTAGGCCATTCTCATAAGTAGGATTGAACTCAATCATGTGGTAATTTTTTTCTTTTGTTGTAAAGGTTCATTCTCCTATTCACTAAAAGTTCCTCACTTTTTTCACAATTTTCTTCTTTGACTATAGTAAGGTTCTACTTTTTCCAAATTTTTGATATTTGAATATTGTAGACAATGACAATCCTTGTAGATTGTTTATGTAACTTGCTCAGATGTCATTTTATGCAGATCATACAATCTATCATTCCATCTCTACCACATGGTGTGTTTGAAGTGCAAAAAAATCATATTCTATATTCTCACCTTCCTTTTAAGATCTTCCACCTAATTGTCTCATATCCAACTGTGTGTGATTGACACTTTAATTGCATTATGTGAATTTTCATTTTCCATTTGATTTTTGCACCTTACATAAATTTTCAAGGTCATATGCTCACAAGTAGGATTGTGTACGGTCATGCAGTATATTTTATTTCATGAAATTCTCATTTCTTTACTTCAAATTTTCTTTCATCATTACTACACTACTACTACTTTTGATCATCTATTCTTCTCCATGCTTTCTATTTTATTTAAATAATCTAAGAAATGTCATGTTACTTAAACATCAAATGATCTAATAGTTACCTACATAAATAATAAGAATTTTACACATCATCTTCAAAAAAACTAGCATTCTTATATTTAAAAAAAATTATGTAAAAAAATGCCAATAGATATCATTATCCAAAAAAATATTATTTTTCTTTATTATACCATTTAAATTATATCATTTGCTATCACAACTTTTTTTCCATCAATCTATTCATGCTATTTTTAATGAGGGTTGAGTTGTTAATAAAGCGAAATCCAAACCAAATAAGGAAGGAAATTTGGCGGATAAGGATCTTTGAAACAACATTTTCAATTTTTATGCTTATCCTTGCTTTTTTGTTTTTCTTTCACGAATTCGTGTTGACCTCCTATAGGAGCTACTACCATTGTAGATGTTTATCAACATAATAATTACCACATTTTTATTAACCAAAACTTACTTTATGTCAAAGGATTGTGGTTTAATTGATTGACACAATCAATGAGGATGATAGTATGTGATATAGAAGCCATGCACCAAGGTCGAAACTCTTGAAGGTGCTTTTAAGCTAGGTTTGGTCCTATGTAAATTTGACAGACTAGATCCCCTTACTCGTGGTTTTTTAGTTGAAGGCGACTTGTGGTTAAGATGTATGCTTACGCAAATTTTCATAATCCATCATATAAAGATAGAGATATCGACATCTATGTATTCCAACTTATTTCCATAAAAACAATTACTTTTATCACAAACAAACCTTCCACCAAAGTTCAAAGCTTCAAAGGCACATTCAAGTCAAATTCGATCCCTGGGTTACTTTGATAGACTAGATCCCCTTACACATGATTCCTTAGCCATAGGCGATTTCTAGTTTAGATGTATGCTTACCCAAATAATTACAATCCACCATATAAAAATAGAGATGCTAAAACCTATGTGTTCCAACTCATTTCCATTAAAAAACATTACTCTTTATCATTTTTCATAAAAAATATATACAACTACATATCATAATTACGACTTTGATTAAAAAACTATTAAAATTATATTCATATAAAACCATTACTTTAATCTTAAAGTTACCCGTGACCAAAAAAATTCTGAAACGGTGCCAATACAAATTCCGTTCCAAGCCTTAAGGACGGCGGGATAATGCAAAGAAAATGAAACGGCAGGTTCCGGCGAAAGGCCCGCCTGGGCCAACGGCCGACCGGCCAATTTTATGCTGCACAAAGTACGAGACGCTTTCACATGCTCCGTGCGCAAAAAAATCCCAAATTAAAACCAGGCTTTTTGTAATTTCAGTGGAAGGGCAACCTAGGACTAAATAATAAACCCTGAAAATTTAAAAACAGGTCGGATTGTAAAACATATGGTCCCTTGTCCTTATGTCGGCCATTCTCGAGATTCGGCAAAAACAGCTTTGAAAGCCTGCAGTCTTAAAACATTTTAATATGGAAAGTTGCACAAATAAGTTGTGATTTGTTAATGGCGATCATATATTTTAATCAGAGCAGTTGGGTTTTGATTGGGGAAGTTTTGAGCTCCGTGTGTATCTAATGAGCGTTTCAGAGACGTCAGCATATATAAAGGCCGTGTGATTGTATTAAAAATTGTTTCTTTACTTAAAAAAAGAGTGTGCTGTGCAGGATATGTGTAAATTTATTTGTATGTACTGTGCAGGATATGTGTAAATTTATTTGTATGTACTGTGCAATTTATTTTGTATTCACAGAGAATATGATTTGCAATTTATGTGCAATTTCTTTTGTTTTTGATGGATTAGAGAATATGATTTGAAATGTTGATTCAAATTTTTTTTATCGAAATATTTTAACATAATTTAAATTTAAGTATATCAAGTTGTTTGAAATGAAATTTGCTTAACTTTTTATTGATGTGAGATTTGAGATTGTAGTTTGTGTTGATGGAAGTGTTAATTAATTGAACAGATTTAAAAAGAATTAAACATCACAAACAGAGGAGAAAACAGAGTGCACACACTATACATTACACACAGATTATGTGGTTTGCCAATTTGGAAAGATAGACATAATATCTTTATTGCAGAACAGCAGCAGAAAGTTCTTCATCTCATGGATTACAATTAACAATCTCCAATATATATAGAAGCAATTTGGGGAGCATTGTAAATGGAGAGGCATGGAATGTGAAAGGGCAAAAACAGTTCGACTTCACATACTCAACAGGAAGTATAGATGTATTATGAACTGTTTAAAATGAGTTTATATGTTATTGTATTGATAGAAGTTTTGAAGTCGTCACTTTTTATGTTCTATTGATGAAAATTTTAATGCTACAGTCTTTATTTTGTATTTTTGTATTGAGGGAAGCTTTAAAGTCACAACTATTCTACATCTCAATTTGATTACAATTAACAATCCCCAATATATATATAGAAGCAATTTGGGGAACAACGTAAATGAAGAGATATGAAAAGTGAACGGGCAAAACCAGTTGGACTTCACATACCCAACAAGAACTCTAGATGTATTAAGAACTGTTTAAAATGAGTTTATATGTTTTTGTATTGATAGAAGTTTTAAAGTCATTATTTTTTTGTGTTCTATTGATGGAAGTTTCAAGGCTACAACCTTTTTTTTGTACTTTTGTGTAATGGGAAGCTTTAAGGTCACATATGCTTTTACTAATTGATTGGATGAAAGCTTGGATTAGTTAGATGCATGAAATTTCCAGTTCATGAAAAATTGTCTTGATAGTTTCTGGATTTGATTGCAACCGATTCTTTTTATCAATGTTTCAAATCATGCTCCATGATCCATCAACACGATGAATAAGCTTGATGATGATCTATTATTCAAAATTTCAAAACCACAACCTTTTTTCTGTATGAAAGGAAACTTTCAAAAACACAACACGTCAAATACATAAACTAAAACAACTTACCACTACCTCACACTCACTTATCCAATCTAATCTACATTTATCCCCCTACAAACCTGGGAGATGATGCTTTTCAAATACAATATTTAATTGGAATGAACTTGCTGTCTTTTTGGATTTGTGGGCCTTGTGGGGCTGTCACAAACTCCATTAATCAAACATATCAAGTATTTTGATCAACTGCCATTCTGCCAATCTCTTTCATTTTAGTTGCAGTAAGCTAATCATTAGCTTGATGTAAGCAAGGTCTGAAAGAGAATTATGGTGTGGTGTGAATGGAGTAGCAGTAAAGACACCAATACCACCTAATCTGCTTACTTAAGAAGATGTCTGGACCTACCACACACACGCTTTGGTGCTTCACTTTCCTCCTTCCCAAGGAGGGCCCCAACATATCCTTTTCATGGTTGTTTTAAGTGGGACTAGAGTGTTAAATGCCCTCAAGCTTTCCAAATCTTCGTATTAATAATGGACATATATTGAAAAGTGCAAGACATGTAGAGTACTGAAGATTGAAATTAAGACACACAAACCAGTGGAGAACCAGGAACACACAGGATAAGCCTGGGCGGGATCCATTTTCAGCTTCTGTACAGTAGGATTCCTTTGAATATCTGCACTAAAATCTTAGCACTCTTTAATCATTGTAATGGTAAGAACAAATATCTTGTACTTTTTTGTTTTGTCCATTAATGGAGTGGTGTTATATCAAGCAGTGTATAATATATAGTAATATTTATATTAAGTACGAAGATAAAGTAGAAATGGTGTATGATAATATCCATATCAATTATGAAGATGATATGAGAGTAATTGTAATGGTGAAGAATAAATATCTTGTACTTTTTTAGTCTTTTGGATTATTGTATTTAGATGGAGTGGTGTTATATCATGAAATGTATTGCAGTAATGTTTGTTTTAAGTATGAAGATAATGTACGAGTGGTGTATGATAATGTCCGTATCAATTATGAAGATGATATGAGAATGGAGTGTAGAGTAATGTTTATATTAAGCATAGAGATAGTATATGAGAGTGGACAATTTAGTCACCTTGTTTATAAAGATTAGGTGTACAAAAAACAAGTCTTTTGATCAAGATTCATAATAGAATTATTGTGAAACATTATTAGATGGAGTGTTTTAATTTCATGGAGTGTATAATGTGTAGTAATGTTTGTATTAAGTGTGAAGATAATATAAGATTGTGTATGATAATGTTCATACCAATTATGAAGATGATAATAGAGATGAGAGTGGAGAGTAAAGTAATGTTTATATCAAGTACAAAGGTAGTATCAGAGTGGACAATTTAGTCATCTTGTTTACAAAGTTTTGGTGTGACAAAAAAACAAGTCTTTTGATCAAGATTCATAATAGAACTATTCTTCAATATTGAATTAGTTTAGCAATCAAATGTAAATTTGACTGATAGAAGTAGGACAACTATTTACTACCTTTTGGTAGTGATGAGGTGTCAAATTGCTATTGATTGTTTAACATTAGAAGATCCAACATCAAAAAGAATTTAGAAATTTGTGAGATTAATTAATGGCCCTTGTGTCTAGTGGGTACATGGGTTAGTGTATAAGTCTTTTGTTGTGACACTTGGTCCCATGAATTGTTTGATCTCATGGATATTATATTTAAAATATCTTATCGATTCGATTGACTTATTTGTTCTTATAGTAATGAGTAGTATATGGTTGATGCATTTTAGTGTGGAAGTTGACATACAACATGTATTTTATTTAATAGTAAATGCACAGATCTTCGACAACCAATTTCAACCTCTAGTTTATCTAGCCATTTACTTGGGTTAGATTTGTAGCCTTAACCATCAATATGCGTATGACCAATAAGCTTATCAATGAAAACTATTATATAATATTAATACTTTTATATATGTACATCTATTAAAAAAAATAAAGCTATTTTATTTACTCAAAAATTATTCTATGTTAGTTATGAACTTTTTATTAATTATATAAATATATGAAATTTAAATTTTAGTTAAGAATTGTTTTACTTTATTATGTTGTGTACGTTATTTTTATTTTAAGAATTATTTTACTTTTGTATGTATCTAGCTTATTTTTTCAATAGTCATTATTCAATAAATGTTTTGTTTTAAGTGTAGTAAATATTATATATTTAAATATTTTTTTAATAGTTTCTTTTATAGAAACTAATATAAATTTAATTTTTTTGTTGATTTCTTTATATTTCAAAATAAATAGTAAATTTTCAATTAAATTAAAATTAATCATATTGGTGGCATTGATCATGATAGTTCTGGTGTTGTTCAATTTTTATTTTTCATTTATAAAGGATTTCATACAAATAACTGCATGGAGGCTCTTGCAATCTTGTATGCTATGGAGAGAGGTTGTGCTATTGGTTGACAAAAGATTATTTGTGAGTCTGATTGACAAGTGACGATGAATTTGTTGAATGAGCAACGACTAGATAATTGACACTTAGCTATGTTTACTCAACAAAATTTGAGATTAAGTAGGTCTTTAGAATCTATTACCTTTTTCTCATATTCCTTGGGAGTGGAATAGAGTAGTAGACTATCTAGCTAAATGGGCATCTAAATGGATACAAGGTTGGAGTATGAGGATAGGGGACATTTGCCTTCGTATTTTTCTTGCATGTTAGAGCAATTAGTTGTTGAAGACAGGAATGTGTAATTCTTCTTTGTTGGGTTATTGACCCTTCTTGTTATGTAATTATCTATGTGTTTAATAATTTTTTACCTTTTTTGAAAAATAAATTAATTAGTTTATAATATATGTTATTTTTATTTGTTGACAAAGTAACATAAAATATATCTGTTTTTTACACATTTATTTATATTTTCATTTTTATTTCTATATTTAATTATGTTGATTATATTTTTAATTTTATTTTGTCAATTGTGTTTGATTTTTATGCATATGATCATGACATATGACTTTATATGTACTACCATTACAGAATAATCGTGACATAGCTTTATAAAAATCTAATACATTTTAAATATATAATATTTTTTTAATAATCAACTTTCTTTAAATTAAGAATAGAGATCTTAATGGAAAAAAATATTTATTTTTTACTAGCTTGTTCACACGAGTAGGGTGATAGCTAATGATAGAAATTTGGAGGTATTGAAATGGAAGAATGACTCTTAGGATCCATGACAAATTACAAACAAAGTCAAAATAGTGACAAAAATATTTTATTGTAGAGAATAATGACAAGGAAAAATTAGTATATGAGGGTGAGGGTGTCAGGGAGCGTGAGGGTGATAATAAATAAGTAGTTGGGTTGGGTTTCATGGCCATGAAACAACATGGAGAGGTGATAAATAATAAAGGGTAGCATCCCTTAAGGGTTTGCACCTCTCTATTAGAGGGTTGTATCCCATGTAGGAGTTGCCCCTTCATAAGAGAGTTTGCATCCCTTTGTGATATAGGGGTTGCATCTTTCATAATGAGGCCATAAGCCTTTTTATTGATTTTTTTCTATTTATTTATTTTTGGTGTGAAGCTTCATTTCAAACTTTAGGTATATGTGTGTGTGTGTGTGTATAATGCTATTGGTTTTTTGAATGGCAGTTTCATTCACATAAGTTGTTTGAATGTATATATAGATAAATAGATTTAAAATTACAACAATTAAATGGTTTGTGAGGTATAATATGTGTTTGTGTGCACATGTACATACATACATACATACATACATACATACATACATACATACATACATACATATATATATATATATATATATATATATACACACACACACACACACACACACACACACTTAAACATAAATATGTACACATATATATACATATATGTGTATCTATATGTGTATGTATATGTATGTATGTATGTATGTATGTATGTATGTGTACACATATATGTACATCAATAATGTGTATACATACACAAACACAAGATTCTTCCTGGGAGGAACCTCCCATACATTATAACTGGAAAAACTATATAGCCTCTCAATGAGATGTTCATCGGATATTACAAACCAAATGCATAGCCTCCCCAATTTTTTATGTAGAATATAAAGAAGTCGCTCAATCAACTTGTGGGATCTCATAATTCATTATTTTGTTAAAAAGGGGGTAAAAGTTTAGAACTCTATCACACTTTGATAAAAGAAATGATGAAACATATGCATATAATTTTTCAACTTGAACTATCTACAAGTGACATTTACGTTTTGAATTTTAAAATGATGTAAACTAATTAAATGTAGAAATTTTAATTTTGTTTATGTTTATAATTTTTTATTTTTATTTTTAAGTTAGTTAGATATACTTTTTTTATAAATTTAAGAGAAAAAATTTTAATTGTTGATTTTTAAAAAAAAGTGAGGTTGATGGGACATCACAAAAAAGGCATTTTTTGGTTTACTTTGATTTTTTTTCTCACATAGATTACTTAAAAATATAGTACATTGTTCAAAATAAAAATGGATGGGTATTTATTTTTTAAATTCAAATTGAAGCAAGACATCATAGCTTTCAATGGACAAAAAAAAATTGAAATATTTTTCTTTAAAAAAAAATTATACCTCTAGTCCATCATATATTTTCTCAAAATATATATATAAATATATTTTTATAAATTTATAATCGACATCATGTTTCATTATAATAACCTACTTGCAATAAATTTTAAAAAAATCTTAATATATACAAAAAATGGTTTCTAGACTTTAAACTCTACAAAAGGATATTTTTAGATTTTCATGAAAGTACCCCTAGTTGGAAAAACCTATAGTTTGAAATTAAGTTTTTAGATTTTCATGAAAGTACCCCTAGTTGAAAAAACCTATAATTTGAAGTTGTTTTTATTGAATTTACTCTAGAAGAGGGGTTCAATTATTGCATGGGCTACCACATGGGTAGTTCCAAGTGAAAAAAAATAGGAAAAAATAATTTCACTTAGAATTGATTTGATTCCTTTAAATTAATATATATGTTTAATAGTTTTGAACAAAAGTTTTTCACTTAAAATTCTTTGTGCCACATAGATGCCAAGTAGTTTTAGGTGAAACCATTTCACTTGAAATTGTGAAATTATTTTAAGATGAAATTATTTTGATCAAAACCTATTTTTTAGTCAAATGTAACATAGATTTGAACTTGGTAGCAATCATACATTGACCCTCACGATGTTTCCCGCTCAGGCATTTTCTCCCGCCCAGACATTTTCAAACGACTCTCATATCCTTGCTGTTGCGAATGGTGCAACTGCTAGGGATGTCGATGTTGCTATGGGTAGTGGTGGGGGTTGCTTTGCGCCCTTTACCATTGCCTCCCCTCCCCTCTCTGTTGAGCGTACTGTGCATGATTCTTCCTTGGTGGTGGGTTGTGATGGTTCCCCCATGATTGGTGTCCCTGATTCGGTTTTAGATTTGGATGCCCTTGCTGCTGCTGCTGATTCTTAGGTTAATAGGGATTCTCCTCAAATTGGTGGTGCTCTTGACAACCCTCCTGTGGGTGCTAATGTTTTTCCCAGACCTTTTGCTGGGAACTATAGCTTTGCTCGCGTGGCTAGATCTGTTGCCCATCCTTCCAAGGGGGTTTGTCCTCTTCCTTGTGCCAAGACTTCCCCTGTTGTGGTCTATGGCTAGGAGGTTGTGGAGAATATCGATTTCTACCAACATAGTGCTTTGGTTTGCAAATTTGCTGGGTTTTGGCCTTCTCTTCCAGACCTTCATCATTGGGTGAGTGATTCCTGGAAGCCTTTAGTTGCTTATGGCATTGAGATTTTCCCTTGTGCTAAAGGCTTTTTCTTTGCTTCTTTTACCTCTACTCTTGACCATGATTTGGTTCTGGAAAATTATGGTCTTGGGGGAATCACTCTCTCTCTATTAAGCCCTGGTCTTCTTCCTTCAACCCCCTTACTGAATCTCTGTCTATTCATCCAGTTTGGGTCCGCCTCTCCAATCTCCCCCTCCATTTCTGGGAGCCTTCTTGCTTTGAGGCCATCAGTAACTCCATTGGCAGCTTCTTGAAGGTTGACGATGCCACGACCTCCATGGGTCATTCTACCTTTGCTTGCCTATTAATCGATGTTGACATATCTCTGGCCCTCCTTAGAGATCTGGTTCTTATGATTGGGGATAGGCCATGGGCTCAACCGCTGGATTATGAGGGTCTCCCCTTTCGTTGTCGAAGTGCTTCTCAACTGGCCACTTAGCTTCAAACTACTCTCTCCCTTGTCAAAGAGGCACTGCTACTTGGTGGAAGGATGCTACTGAAGATCACTTCACAATTAATGCTTTTGACTCTGTCTCGGTTGAATCCTCTCGAGATGAGGTACCCCTCATTGCTGATGATGTCTTTGCTGAGGTTAATACTATTGTAGACTCTTTTGTCCCCTTGGCTCCTACATCTATTGCTCATGATCCTCAATTTCACTCTTCTCCTGGCAATTCGGTTCTTCTTCAACAGCAATCTGTTGTTGTTCTGCAACAACAATCTGCTGGTGTTCTGCAACAACAGTCTGCTAGTGTCATGCTGCAGCAGTCTGGCAGTGACTCTGTGGGGTCTCCCCTGCCTAATTTGTCTTTGAATATTCCTAATGATAGTGTTGCCTAGACAGTTGTTTGTCATAGGTGGAAGGGAAAATCTACCCCCCTTCCCTAGCCCCCCCTTCGTCAAGTTGTGGATTCTCCCCACTCTTGAGTTGGGTTGGGTTGTTGATGGTTTGACAAGTGGGTTTGTTTGGCCTGTATAACCTTGTTTGTTTGGGGTTTACACTCATGCTTGGTCTATTTAATTCTGATAGCCTGTTGGCTTTGTAAAGAGCCAATGCCCTAGTTAACGTTGCTTTATTTATCAAAAACATAGATTTGAACTTTTGACCAAGAAAGATTAGAATTCAACAACTCTTGAAATCCCTCTATGTCACACTTAATAATACCAATCAAAAAGTGACTAAAGATATTCCTATAATAAACTATTCTGCTAAAGTAAGTTCATATTGAAAATACCTCATAGCTCACCCATAATAATGGGTTAGTCATATCTCTAATATTACCTTCATCACAACCATTCCATGAGTTATCAATAAATTTATATGCTACTAACTTTCCCTATTAGGTCCCAGAGACACCTGAGAGGGGGGGGGGTGTGAATCAGTTGTCAAATAAATTCAAACCAAAAACAACTTAACCAACTTAATGCTTAATACCAGTGAACCAGTCTTTTATGCCGGTAGACAGTTTATCAGTTAATTGCAATATCGATAAAGATTAATGCATGAAACAAAAGGACAAAGATATCCACAACACATAACACCAATGTTTGTACATGGAAACCCTATAAGGGAAAAAACCACGGTGGGAAACCTTACCCACAATCAGATGATACTACTGCAGATAGTAAGTGTATACAAATGGGGTTTGCACATGCAGGAAGGCCAAGCACCTAGAGCTCACTGCTCAAACACAAAATGGGAGTCACACTGACTACAATTGGATGATTAAATCCAATAATAATGTATTGCTCAAAATAGCATCTTCATATGCTGGATTCAGTACCAGTGTAGTTCTGATATGCTTTCACAAAACCCTCCTTTAACCTTCAAATGATGTATGCATGTATAGCTCTACTTATTCTTGCATATACCTTCACACAATTCTTTTTCGCATTCCACACCTGATCTTACAAATAAGATCTTACATTTATACCATAACCTAGGACCAATTTTAGTAGGTCGACTCTAAAGGATAATACAATAAAATTAATTTACAAATCAATTAATACCCAATGCAATAACCGATTCAACATGTCGGCTTTAGTGCATTTACAACAATAATAAGTCATCTCCATAGTGTGCCATGCTAATCTGGAAAAGATAAACCTGTCGGTGTAACCTGGACCTATTTGCCGGTAATAGCAAATATGCAAATACAAATATGCCAATTAACAAACCTTCAATACAAAGTGTCCAAACAATGTCTTTGACATAATCATGTGATTTCCATATCATTCCAAGTGTCGATGATCATTATATCCTGCCGGTGTACCAGATACTGGTGACTGTTCATAAGTCATTTGCTTGCCAGTGAATGTTGTTGATTCTCCAAAGTGCCAGAGTTGATAAGTGTTTAGTAGGTGTTGACATCAATGACAAAACCATACCAAAATACTAAAATTCCCTACATATTCTACCTAGGTAGAATATCAATATTCTTCAGTAAGAATGCTTCCAATATTGGGCTATCATGAATGTGTACTCTCTTTAACACATTCTATCCAATAATAGGTTTTTATTGGGCTCTTTGCAAAAGGAGATTTGATGTAGAAGACTTGGAGTAGCTACGTAGAAAGAGTTTCATATATAGATTCACAAGGACAATCCCCTAGATTAAGCCTTCGAGCCATTATTACTTTGAAGATATTGATACGCTTACAATCTTGAAATGCAACTTTATAGATGTGTACTTCAGATGACCAAAAACTATAAATAAGGAATTGTATCACACATTGTAATTGTAAAAGGATATGAATAATATCATGGGTTTATAGTAGATTCTCATCATTTACATTAGAATCTAGTATATACATATGCTAGATTATGTGATCTCTTGGATGTGCCTCCAAGATTATCTATAATCTAGTAATATTTTATTTTCCTATGTAAATGCATGATCATCCAAAGAATCAAACACCATATTTGCTTCTTGTTAAATGTACTTGATAGAGAAATTATACATCTTGTCTATGATGGGATATATATTCTTAATTCTCTTATTTAATTTCATTTTTTTGGTTTTCTTATTATAGATGGCATTGATGCAATTGAGATATTTTCCTATGATAGAAATTAAAATAATGTTATTATGCACACATGACTTCAAACTTCCACATAATGCTTCTATTTAATCATGTATCTTGGCTTTAGGATGCTTTTTTTTGTTGTTGTTGGAAATATCCATATGAA
The DNA here is from genome assembly GCF_030272615.1 of Cryptomeria japonica. Classification (NCBI taxonomy): domain Eukaryota; kingdom Viridiplantae; phylum Streptophyta; class Pinopsida; order Cupressales; family Cupressaceae; genus Cryptomeria; species Cryptomeria japonica. Next base: position 208,031,841 of record NC_081409.1, read on the forward strand.
GATTTGCAAATCATTCCAAATAATACATGAAATACTAGAGGCCCCCAAAATTGTCTTATAGATTCATCACGATTGATCTTAAGTCCCATTAGGAGGGGCCATAAACTTAGCATTCTTCTTCTTATCCATCGATTAACCAAGAGGTTTCGGCCTCCTCTTATCTACCAATTGACCTATACTTGCTTGGTTGAAGAAAAACTGATTGAAAGATAAGTGATTTTGATTTTGTTGTGATTTAACAATATATATCTTCTTGGTGGAGATGAACTCACTAATAACAATATATATCTTCTTTGTTACCTCCTCTATCACTATCTTATTTTTATTAAATATGAGCTTATTTTATTCCTTCTATAAATGCCAAACCTTTATAGATGGATAACAATCCATAACTTAACCCAAGTAAAATTATTGTAAATTCCTAACCATTTTGATAACGTGCTAAGATATTTAATTGGAAAGCACCCAACCAACCCAAATAATCCTGAATCTATTACCAATACTTGTATTCATATCTATAATAAAAAATATAATGATTCATTATCTCTTTTATAACCCTATAGATAAAATAGCTTGGAAAGCCTTCTATTATAATTGAGTGAAGCTTGTCCTCCATAAGGACTTATTTGTGTAAAATTTGTTTAGGTAAATACAAGAGTCTTAGAGAAATAAGTAGGCTCACAACATAGGTTAATTTTTCATGATTTATTTTATGGGGATCACGTTGGATTAGATAACCTAAATTGACTGTGTAGCAACCAAATTTTTCCTTAATCCAAATAATTTGATCTTTTTTTGAGATGTTAAGATTGCTCATTTCTTGAGTTCTTATGCAACTATATTTATCTTTGAATATGTGTTAGGAGTAGTGTTAAATTCCTTCCATCCCAATTTGGTCCCATTCTAATTGGAAACCACTGCCATATAATTGATCACCTTTTCACCCCTCACATTTTTTATGATCTCCTTGCATTTGCCTAATTCAAGGATGATTGAGAGAGGCGGGACAATATTCTATGGTCCATCCATAATTTTTTAATTTTAATATTATTAATATCCTATGTGAGGTGTTTAATCACCAAGGTCTTGTAGGTTAGCATAAAGTTTGGTAGATTGGTATTAGTGATAATTCTTTCTAAATTCCTTAAATTGAGATTTTTTTCCTATAAAATTTGGATCCATAAAGATTTTAGATTGGCATTTTTTTTTTCATAGAAAGAGTGTATTCCTTATTTTCAATTAGCCTTGCACCTACTTATGATGTTCTTATTAATTAATAAAATCATTTTTTTTAAAATCTTTTTCAAAGGAATTTATTTGTAATCACATCTAAGATTAAATATCCTTTCTTATAAGTTAAATGTAGTATATCTTGTAGATTGGGATCTAAAAGATCATTGCTTTAATCATTAATATTCTTCCTACTAGTGTTAACCATAAGGAACCTAAGGTAACATAAAAATTCATATACTAATCTTGAGAGGATGACTATGAAAAATATTTCAAATATTTATAATACTTACACAATAAACATAAATACCATTCATAACAAAACACAATGATCTACATGGAGAACACTCTTTTGAGAGAAAAAAAATCATACTCCAAAAGCCACTCAATATACTATTTAAAAATAAACAAGATTACAATATACTTGTAGATATATTTTCATAAGAGTTTCACTAACCAGAGATCTAAAGATAACTCAACAACTATCAGACTTTTACAAAATACAACAATACATAGTCGTAATATAATTTGTTCATGAAGTAGGGTTACCTTATAGGGAGAGAAAAGCCAACATAATATCTACCATCATATGTGTGACCTAATGAAGAATGGTATAGAATTACAATGTAAATATACATAAAATGTGGCTTTCGAGGGTGTTACCCTTGAACCCCCTATTTGGGTACATGGACCCCAGGTCCCCCGTCAAGGGGTCATCCCCCCAAACCTCATAAGGGGGTTACCCCCATCAACCTCCTATACTCAATATATTAACCTATTATAATTACAAGTTTGAGATACCATATTTCCTTATATTAACTATCTACCCTCTCATGATTCAAATTATATTCTATAAGCCCCAATTGTAAATTTTGAAAGAATTATTTGGAAAGTCACTTTGAATAATTTTACACCAAGGTACCTAATAGGAATGACTCCAATAGTGAAACCAAGAAGAGCCATAATCCATCTTTGATATGAAGTTAATAAATATTAGAATTGTCATATTTTTTATTTTCCCAAAGCTAGCAATGTAGGGATCCAAGATAGCCTTAATCAAGTGTGCTTCCTTTTTTTATCCTCCCCATATAGTATTGTGTCATTCATAAATCATTGTGGGTTATGAAGGGCATATTTGTTGCAAACTATACACCACACCACAAATCATGTGCAACTCTTGATTGATTGCTTCTTTTGGTGCCTCTACCACAAAGAGGAAAGGAGGCAGCCATCTTATACCTCACATAGTCTAAAAAAGGATTTCTATTAACCAGTATAGAAAGAAGTAGAGGGTGGAGAGGAAACTAAGAACCATTCCAAACAATATTGTCCAAAGCCAAATTTCTTTACTATACTAAAAAAAAGATAGTTAAGTTAGTCAAACATATTAGAGATATTTAATTTTGTGATCATGAATCTTTTATTTGAGCTTGATATCAAGTGTATGGTTTCATGGTCTATGATGGTCCCAAAGGTGAATATACACTATTTGAAGGATATTAGATTCAAAAGAATATATTTGAGTCTACTCTCCATCATGTTTGAGATGATTTTATATGTAGTATCATGCAGAGACATAGGGAATATGCAAATGAAATATTCACACATGCATTTATTTAGGATTAGATCAATATTAGTAGTTTAAGTTCTTTGAGAATCTTTCTATAATTCCTTGAAGCCGCTACCATTTTCCACACATCATATTTAATAATTCCCTAAATTTTTTGATAAAAGCATGCTAGTAATCCATCCAAGTTGGGATACTTATCAAGGAATAATTAGAGGGCTATAATTTGACCTCATCCTAAAAATAAGGTGTCATAATGTTGGTAATTAAGGTGTCTCAACCTTAGAAATTCTAGAGTATTTATTTATTATCATTTTACATTTTCCTATAGATATTTGGTATTTAAGATATTAAATATTTGTCCTCCATCATAAGGGGTGTAAGTATTATGAGCTGACAATTTTTTCATGTTGATGCCTTTAAAAACAAGTTATTAGTTTGCAAAAGATGCCCACCAAGTGGTATAACATAGAAAGACTATTTTTAAGGATGTTATTGAAGATCACAAATGGACACTGAGAGGGGGGTGAATCAGTGTATTTTAAAAATTTAACTATGTGTGTTAATACTTCAAGACTACAAATTATTCAAGAATACACACACACACACAAAACAAACCACAACACCAGATTTATGAGGAAAACCCAATGTGGGAAAAACCTCGATGAGAATAGCTATTGGAGTCTACTGCTCCAATCCAGCCTCACAGTAAATAATCGATTACAATGTTTAAGGTACCAACCCAAGGAGCACCAACCCCCAATTTTATGAGCACCTACTCCTTCTTTGAGTACCCACTCAGAGATTTACAGTGATTATCCAAATTTATAATGCAATTATAAAGCCTTGTTACAAATGAGTTTTGTAACACTTACACATTTCTCATATCATGATAATGAATTTCTTTGCCTGTTAAAATTCCTTCTCTACTTCTCCTTCTTCCTCTGTCTCTTTTTCTTTTTCTATTTATGAATGTTACACTCTCCAAGAAGCCACACACTTACTAAACTCTCCGCTACAACTTCACTTTTCAGAGAACTCTATGCTTTCTTAGTGCTTACACTCTCTACCTCAGTAGATTTCCTATTTTCTCTTGGTAGAAACACACCCTTTCTACAACACACACACTCTTTCTACAAACGACTTGGTGAGATATTTCAATTTCCACCTCTATCTCTATCTCAATAGCCACACTTGCCGATGTCAAATCTCATGACACTTTCTGTTTAATTCATTCATCTATGTGTACCACTCACATTTCTCCAAATACAGGATTTTAATATTTTATTCAAGTTGATTATCTTGGAGATTCCACTGCAGGTGATTTTAATCTTTGTCCTCTATGTTCTCAGATTGGTTGCCTAAATTGAATGCATCCTATCTGTCTTCAGATCGTTCTCTATATTTAGATTACTAAGTTTAGTAATCTTCCTCTCCCCAAAATGATCTACAATCCTTCCTCGAGCCACACAACCTGCTTACAACTCGATCACCATTAATGTGTTTTCCATCCTCTATTGACCTTCCCTGAAAAGATCGACAACTACTATGCTTGAATCCATTATCACCAACTTCTGCATATCTAATTCGTTCTATGTTCACCAAGAAACCACATGTCTTCATATTATTAATCCAGATCATTTAGTCAAGGTTGATTGGCCTCCATGTAAAATCCTTGTGCCAATCGACATGCACAGGTGTTGTCAAAAGTCTTCCTAATCGACATCCAAGTCACCTAGTCAACCATAGTAAACTTCCATGTGGACTATCGTCCTTATCAAGATATCAATGTGTTGACTAAAACACCTTTAATGGTCATGATGACCTTAACCTTTATCGTCGTGGGATGGCGGGATGCACGCCATTTTACCTTTTAACTTGCCCCGCATCATTGTTCACACACCCATTTTGCTCATCTAGGTTGGTGAGATGCATCATCTTTCTACCTTAACTTATCCCGCAAGTTCCTATTTACATCCATCTGTAGGCATGGGATAGCAGGATCCTTCTCTCGCTTCACTTTCTTGTCTCGCGCAACCATCAATCATTCATATTGAATGGTGCAAGATAGCAAAAACCTTCTACCGCTATCATTGTCTTGTTCCGCAAGACCTTTAGTCTTATCGCAAACAAGTTGCAGGATAGGGGGGGTCGTTAGGCCTTTCTTGATCCTGTTTGAAATTATCTCGTACGAACACCATGCACACATTTGTGTGGTGTGGGATAGAGGGACACATTTCCCTTTTCTCTTCGCTTTTCCTTATCCCGCGAGCTTCTTCACCTCCTTTCTCAGTCACACGAGATAACCAGATACCTTTTCTTTTGTTTCCCCCACATGATATTTTGTGTGCCTCTTAACCTATGCAGGATAAGGGAATCTACAATCTTCCCTTCAATTTCTTATCCTATGCAACTTTTGTTGGTCACTTTTGACACTGCGGGATAAGAGAGACTGCCTTGTTCATCAAACTTAAGTTATCCCGTTGGACTAGTCACATGACCTTTTCAATAATGTAGGATAGTCACAGATGATCTTTCCTTCATTCAAGTGTTATCCCTCAGGGTCTCTTCTCTTCCCCTCATTCGAACACACCACGAAACCCATGGATACACGTGAACCAAACAACTACTGCCATGTGGAAATCATGACTCTCAACCCCAACTCGGCAGGACTCATTCACTACTGCCGACATGTGAAGATGATGAATCTAGTCGAAACCCTTGCAACATAACATGATGTGTTATGTGCAATTTCACAACATAACTTATGTTTTATGCACAACTGCTATATGCTTCTCTGCAACCTCTTGACATCAATGACAATAACGTCAACAATCTCCCCCTTTGGCATTGATGTCAACACACTTGCAGACCACTCTCTAACCATTTTCTCTCTCTTTGACAATAATGGAAAAGGATGAAACAACCAACTATCAACTGTGCATGAGCGCCCCCTTTGATTTTTTATAGGGATGAATGGAACTTCAAATTTTGATCATGACACATCTGCAATACATTAGGTATTCCCTTTACAATTTATTGACCTCTATTTCCTATAGCTAGATGAACTATTATTACAATATAAAGAGCAGTGCCACTACTGCTTACAAAAATTCAAAACCCCCCCTAAGACTATACATGAGGTTCAAGGTGGAAAGTGTAGAAACAATATGCTCCCCTTGAACCATGGATCTCAAATCAATGCTTTAAGTGAAAAAGGAGGGTAAGACAACACCCAATTTTTGTCTCAAGTACACAAAACTATCCTTGGGCAGTGGCTTAGTAAAGATATCAGCTATTTGCTCACCAGTACAAATATATTCAACTTTCACTTCTTTCTCTGCAACCTTTTCCCTAATAAAATGATATTTGATTGCAATGTGCTTTGTCCTAGAATACATGACAAGGTTCTTTGATATATTGATTGCACTTGAGTTGTCACACATGATGGGAATAGGATCCAAAAACTCTACCTAAATGTCATTGAGATTTTTCTTCATCCACAAAACTTGTGAGCAACATGTAGCAACAACAATATACTCTTCTTCCGTAGTTGATAGTGAAATGGACTCTTGCTTCTTGCTATGACAAGAAACTAACCTGTCTCCAAGGAAGAAAGCCCCACCACTGGTGTTGTTCCTGTCATCTACACATCCTACCTAGTCTGCATTAGTATAGGATTGCAAAGTGAAATCTCCTTTCTTTGGATACCATAAGCCATAAGTAAGTGTTCCTTGCAGATACTTGAATATTCTCCTCATTGCATTGGCATGTGATTGCTTAGGAACTGCTTCAAATATTTCAACCATGCATACAACTTGAACTATATCAGGCCTTGAAGCTGTAAGATACAATAGGCATCCAATCATGGATCTGTACAAGGTTTGATCAACACTAGGTGACACATCATCTTTCCTTAACTTGCATCATGTTACCATGGGGGTACTAATTGGTTTGTTGTCTTCCATCTAAAACTTCTTCAACATGTCTTTAGCATACTTGGTTTGAGAGATGAATATGCCTTTATTCTTTTATGATATTTGCAAACCAAGAAAATATGACAACTCTCCAAGCATGGACATTTCAAACCCTGATTGCATCTGATCAACAAATTCTTGACATAGAACATCTTTGTTGCCTCCAAAGATGATATCATCAACAAATACCACTACTATGATCACGTGGTCTCCATCTACCTTGATATATAAATTGTTGTCAACATTTCTTTTTTTGAAACCTTGCTGATGGAGGTAATTATCCAACATAGAATACCATGCTCTAAGTGCCTTCTTTAGACCATATAATGCTTTCTTCAATCTGCAAACAAAGTTCTCATCTTCATGAAGTTGAAAACCTTTAGGTTTCTCTATGTACACCTCTTCTTCTAGATTGTCATTCAAGAATGAAGATTTGACATCTATTTGATAAACCTTATATCCTTTATAGGCTGTAAATGCCAAGAACATCCTTAAAGATTTAAGCCTTGCAACCGGTGCAAATGTTTCTTCAAAATCTATGCCCTCTACCTAAGCATATCTCTTGCATACTAGCCTTTCCTTGTTCCTTATTACCTTGCCTTCTTCATTCACCTTGTTCATATAGACCCATTTTATTCCACTGTCATTTTTATTAGCTGGTCTAGGAACTAATTCCTAAGTCTTATTCTTTTCTATCTACTACAACTCTTTTTCCATTACCTTCATCCACTTTTCACTCTGGTTGGCCTCATCATATGTCTTGGGTTCTATTTCAGTCATGAGGAATAAATTTACTTTCTCAATGTTCCTTGATCTCCTTCTAGTTTGCACACCATCATTCATGTTGCCAATAATCTGATCCTCTAGGTGATTCTTTTGCATATATCTGTTAGGGGCTTTGCTTGAGGCTTGTTCTTCTTGTTCACCCTCAGATTGATCTTCATCTTCACTATGTGATTCTTCATTCTGATTTATTGTAGTCTTTTTACCTTTATGTAAATCCTCATAAATTCTTACATGTACACTTTCAACCACTTTCTTCAACCTTTTGTTAAAACATTTGTAGGCTTTGTTGTGAGTAGAGTAGCCTAAAAATATACCTTCATCACTTCTTAATTCAAAGCTACCTAGTCCATCTTCATCTCTTTTGATGAAGAATTTGTTGTCAAACACTTTGAAATACTTGACTGAGGGTCTCCTATCATACCATAGTTCATAATGTGTCATATTGATGTTCACCCTTAATTGTACTTTCTTTAGCGTGTCTGCAATAGTGTGAACTACCTCTATCCAATAAATGTCGGGTAGATTTTCTTCATTTAACATTGTCCTTGCCATCTCTTTGACTGTTCTATTCTTTCTTTCCACAACACCATTTTGTTGTGGTGTCCTAGGGGATAAATAATGTCTTCTAATTCCATGCCTCTCATAGTAATCTTGAAAGTCATTTGATGTGAACTCACTTGCATGGTCTGACCTTAGGCATTTCAGCTTGTAACCACTCTCCTTTTCTACAACCTTCTTAAAGACCTTGAATTTCTCAAATGCTTGTGACTTGTCTTGCAAGGGTGACCCATGTCATTCTTGAAAAATAATCTATAAGAAACATAAATTATTTTTCTCCATTTAATGCTCTTGTCCTTGTAGGCCCACATAATTCAATATGCACAAGCTCAAGAGGTCTTGTAGTTGAGTATTCTTTTATCTTAAAACTGACCTTTGTTTCCTTACCTCTTTGACACTCATCATAGAAGGTGCTTGTTGGCTTAATAATTTGAGGTATGTGTCTTACATATCATTTCTTTCTTACCTTAACAAGGTTATCAAAATTGATGTGACCTAGTCTTCTATGCCATAGCTAACTCTCATCATTTTTTCCTATCATCCACTAAGACTCAAAGCACTCCTTCAAGTTGTATACATTTCCATCTGTTCTCTTACCTTTTGCAACCAGTTGACCACTGCTCTCTTTTCTAATTTCACAACCCTTGGAATCAAAGGTAAACTTATATCCTTTGTCACATATTTGACTCACACTCAACAAATTATATTTCAGACCTTCCACATAATAAACATCACAAGCTTTCAACTTCCCATCAATGTTTAGTGTACCTTTACCTTTGATTTTGATTGATGAGTTGTCTCCAAACCTCACTGAGCCACCATTATAATTTTCAAGCTTTATGAATTTCTTCTTATCACCAATCATGTGGTTGGAACACCCACTATCAACTACCCACAAGTTTTTTCTTTCAGCATGTAGGGCAGTTTGAACAATCAAACTTGACTCAGTCTTATCTTTATCATTTTTTGCCCAAACTTGTTTGGTTTCTTTCTTCTTTTCTGTTGTGCCATTCTGTTCTAGTTTTGCATTAGGTTCAGATGTTGACACTGTCTTCTTTTGCTTAGTTGTCCTAAGCTTACAATGTTTTGCAATGTGGCCCAAGTTTTGACAATGATAGCATTTGACATTTATATTGAATGATGAGTTTGAAAAGCTATTGTAAGATTGAGATACAATTCTCGTACATTCATAACTCCTATGACCATACCCATTACATTGATAACAAATAACACTCATATCCCTAAGAGAAGCAAATTGATTTCTATTTTCAAAACTAGGTGGCTATCTATGAATAAGCTTACAATCAAAAATTATATGACCATAAGTATTACATTTATAGCAGTATCCATGGAATTGAGGTACATACCAATCATTATTGAAATTGTTTCTCATTGGTCTCCTTGGAGCAGCATAGTTTGGTCTTTTTGAGCTCTTCTTTCTTGTATATTTGACCTTCGTGAAGCCTCCATTATCAACATTGGCTTTTATTTTAGGGTCAACATGTTGGTTCATTGATTGATTCTTTGTAGTGGTAGCGCATGTCTTCTTCTCATTGGGTTTGTTGATTGTGAAGATTTGTTTGACTTCACTTTCACTAGAAGAGGTGAAGTGTATCTCCTTGTCTGATGAATCTTTAATGTTAGAATATTTTTCCTTTTCAAATCCAACTCCATTGATGTCCTTGTTGTGCTTTTTCTTACTTAACATTTTGTCTAATGCTTCAGTGCTACCACCATATTTAATTTTCATATTGAGTTCATCCTTATTCTTTTCTAATTGCTTTCTTAGATTTGCAAGATCTTCTTCCAATTTTTGACACTCCTTATCCTTCCTTTCTAAATCTGATTTTGTCACCTCATACATCATTTTTGCTTCTTCCAATTGGATTCTCAAATCAGAAATTGTTGTCTTTGATTGTTCAAGTGATTTGTTTAGTAGATCTTGTTCTTTAGCAACATCATTCCTGTACTTTTTATATTCCTTTCTCACCTTCCTAAGTTCTTCTAATGCACTTACAAGTTCAACTTCAAGGTCTACTTTATTTTTTATTTCATCTTCATCCTCAGCAAAATGTTCATCAGATAACTCTCCTTGCTCCATGAAGAGATTGACTTCTCTTTCACCTTCACTGCAACAATCTTCAAAAACACTTTCTTCATCAGAGGCATCATCCTCAAATGTGTAAAGACTACTTTTTCTCCTAACATTTCTTCTTCATCACTTATAAGTATTCGCCATCCTTTCCTTGTCAGTGGCCTTCATTTTTTTCTTTTCATCTTCATCTTTTTCTCCATAAGGACACGACACAAAGTGTCCAATCTTGCCACATTTGAAAGGCAACTTACCTTTTCTACTTTCTTGAACCTCTTTTGAGCTTCCTTACAAAGTTTGCTACAACAGTATCAGTATCATTTTCATCCTCATTTGTAGCTTGTTCTTTTCCTTTCTGTATGGTATTGAAGGCAACTTGTCTCTTTGAAGGTTCAACACTTATTGTTCTCATCTCATAGGCAGACAGAGAGCCAAACAGTTCATCCATAGAGAAGGTGGTCAAATCCTTAGCTTCTTTAATGGTCAAGACTTTGGTGTCATACTTTGGATTGAGAGATCTGAGTACCTTTTTAACTATAACTTCATCTTTGACTTCTTCTCCAAGTCCTCTTATAGCACTCACATTTTCATCCACTCTTTGCAGATAATCAACTATTTACTCCTCATCCTTCATTTTTCAGGTTTTCAAATTGAGCTCTCAGATTTTGTAGTTTGGTTTCTTTCACTTTAGTATCTCCTTCATATATGCTTTGCAGTTTGTCCCATGTTGCTTTTTCTGATGTGAAGTGCATGACTTTCACAAACTTTGTATCAAACAAGCCACTCAAGATTGCATTCTTAGCTTTCACATTATTCTCATATTCTCTTTTAGCATCAAGGTCAGTAGGAGGAACTTAAGGAATAGTATATCCATTTTTTACTGACATCTAGACATCAAACCCAAGGGAAGATGAATATGTCTCCATTCTTCTACTCCAGAAAGCATAGTTGGTGCCATCATACATAGGGTCTTTAGAGGAGGACTCATTTCTAGCCATTGTGTTCACAAGACAAGATCTACCCAAGCTAGAGGAATCTTTACAAAAGGGAACTTGGTGCTCTGATACCATTTGAAGAACACAAATGAACACTGAGAGTGGGGTGAATTGGTGTATTTTCAAAATTTAACTACGTTTGCTAATACTAAGACTAAAAATTAATCAAGAATACACACACACTAATAAAACGAACCACAACACCAGATTTATGAGGAAACCCCAATGTGGGAAAAACCTCCGTGAGAGTAGCTGCTAGAGTTTACTGCTCCAATCCAGCCTCACAGTAAATAACCAAATAAAATTTTTAGGGAACCAACCCAAGGAGCACGAACCCCTGAACTTTAGGGCACCAACCCAAGGAGCACCAACCCCTGATTTATGAGCACCTACTCAAAGGAGCACCTACTCTTTCTCTGAGCACTCACTCATAGATTTACAAATATTATCAAAATTTACAATGTAGTTATAATGCCTTGTTAAAAATGAGTTTTGTAACACTTACACATTTCTCATATCATGAGAATCAATTTCTCTACCTTCTAAAGTTCCTTCTCTGTTTCTCCTTCTTCCTCTGTCTCTTTTTCTTTTTTTGTTTCTGAATGTTACACTCTCTCGGTAACCACACACTTACTAAACTCTCTACTACAACTTCACTTTTCAGAGCACTCTATGCTTTCTCAGTTCTTACACTCTCTACCTTAGTAGATTTCCCAATTTCTCTTGGCAACAACACACCCTTTCTACAACACACACACTCTTTCTATAGATGACTTGGTGAGATATTTCAATTTCCACCTCTGTCTCTATCTCAACAGCCACACCTGCCGATGTCAAATCTCATCACACTTATTGCTCAATTCATTCATCTATGTCCACCACTCACATTTTTCCAAATGTAGGATTTTAATATTTTATTCAAGTTGTTTATCTTGGAGATCTTCGCTGTAGGTGATTTTAATCTTTGTTCTCTATCTGTTCTCAGATCGACTGCCTAAATTAAATGCATCCTATTTATCTTCAGATCATTCTTTGTACTTAGATTACTAAGTTTAGTAATCTTCCTCTCCCCAAAATGATCTAAAATCCTTCCTCGAGTCACACAACCTACCTGTAACTTGGTCACCATTAATGCTTTTCCATCCTCTATCGACCTACCCTAAAAAGATCGACAACTACCATACTTGAATCCATTGTCACTACCTTCTGCATATCTGATTCTTTCTTTGTCCACCAAGAAACCACATGTCTTCATATTCCTCATCATGATCATCTTGTCAAGGTCGGTTGGCCTCCACGTAAAACCCTTGTGCCAATCGACATGCGCAGGTGTCATCAAAAGTCTTCATAATCAACATCCAAGTCACTTGGTTAGCCATAGTCAACCGCCACGTGGACTATCATCCTTATCGGGTTACCAACGTGTCGACTGAAAAACCTCTAATGGTCATGACGATCTTAACCTTTGTTGCTGTGGTATGGCGAGATGCACGCCATTTTTGCCTTTTAACTTGCTCTGCATCATTGTTCACACACCCATTTTGCTCATGCGGGTTGGTGGGATGCATCATCTTTCTGCCTTAACTTATCTCACGATCTCCCCTTTACATCCATCTATAGCCACAGGATAGTGGAATTCTTCTCTCGCTTCACTTTCTTGTCCCACACAACTATCACTCATCCATCTTGAATGGTACGGGATAGTGGAAACCTTCTATCACTATCATTGTCTTGTCTTGCAAGACCTTTAATCTTATCACAAACAAGCCACGAGATAGCAGGGGCCTCTATGCCCTTCTTGATCTTGCTTTAAATTATCTCATACGGACACCATGCACACATTTGCGTGGTGCGAGATAGAGGGAAACACATTTCCCTTTTCTCTTCACTTTTCCTTATCTCATGGGCTTCTTTACCTCCTTGCTTGGTCACACGAGATAATGGGATGCCTTTGCTTTTGTTTCCCCTACATGATATTTTGTGTGCCTCTTAACCTATGTGGGATAAGGGAATCTGCAATCTTCCCTTCAGTTTGTTATCACGTGCAACTTTGTTTGGTCACTTTTGACACTGCGGGATAAGAGGGACTGCCTTGTTCATCAAACTTAAGTTGTCATGCACGACTAGTCACATGGCCTTTTCAACAATGAGGGATAGTTGTGGATGATCTTTCATTCGTTCAAGTGTTATCTTGCACAATCTCTTCTCTTCGTTGCATTTGAACACACGACGGAACCCACAGATACACGTGAACCAAACAACTCCTGCCACGTGGAATCATGACTCTCAACCCCAACTCAAGACTCGTTCACTATTTCTGACATGTGGAGATGATGAATCTGGTCGAAACCCTTGCAACATAACATGACGTGTTACGCACAATTGCATAGCATAACCTACGTGTTATGCATGAGTGCTATCTACTTCTCTGCAACCTCTTGACATCCCTTGACATTAATGACAATAATGCCAATAGTTATGAGAGATTATAAGGCAATTGTAAGGGCTAAAAATGGGGTGGATCATTTTGGACATGAGAATAAGTTATTGTTACATGTGTAAGAGAATCCTTACATAAGTTATTGATAGTCTATGATGCATGTAAGAGTATCTCCTATTTTGGGGGATTATTATGACAACTTGTAAGAAGGTATAATTGTTAGAGAATTTTTATCTATTAGTTGCTTTTTTACAACTATTTTTTCTTTCTTTCTTTTTTGCTTGAGTTTACTCGGGAGTTCTTACTTCTAGTTTTAGCTTTTGTGCATCTAGTTTAGCTAGAGTTGAGCTTTTTTTTGGCTCCTCATGCTTGCACTTTAGTTATCCTATTATTGGCTTAGGGAGTCTTCCTGCATTCTTTATAGGTACCTCATTATACAATTATAATTTGTTCTATATTCTTTGCTTTTGAGTAATATAGCATTCATTTGTGTAACTCCTATTTGTGGAAGGTTTTTTGTTTGTTGTTAATTCTTGCATGCACTTGTGTTGTAAAATTGAGCATTATATCAAAGCATAAATTCAACAAGTCCTTATTTTTCTTTGAGGGTTTGTTTGCTTATAAGTATTGCAGGATCACATATTTACTTTTTTGTTGATATAGAGGTGGGTGATATTTTTATCATGTTTGGAGCGAAACAAACTGTGGAGGGGAAAAAGCGAGATCGGGTGGCTAGGACCTAATCCCACTTTTGCCAACACATTGGGAATATTAAAGAGCCTAGGGAGATAGCTCACTTTGGCTACTTCTTGTGAGAAAGAGAGATCCAAGGATTATCTCTTATGGTTTCTATCCCTCTTGTTGTAAATGAAGGCAAGATGTGAAAGATTGACCAACTAGACTAGGAGATGAATAGTGAAGCATACATAAATTGAAATTGCACAAACTAGCAAATCTAGAACTGAGATAATAAAAGAAGAGAAGGGGGAGGAATTTAGATGTGTACCTAATGCTAGAAAATGGACCAAACTGACTAGTACTAGGGCACCACGCCCCTGTCCTTGAGAATCTGACAGAAAGCTGCAACTGAGACATTGCAAATTGAAGATCCTGAACTTGCACACTATAAAAAATCACTGATTTTGAGGGGGACTATGGTGCCATGCCCCTATCTTGGGAAATGCTAGGGAACCATGCCCCTGTCCCAGATAGATTAGGGCAATTATGAGGGTTCTAGGTTGTACTTGTGCCTTTTTCTGAGCTTAAAGTCCTCCGGGGTACCCGTTTCTGCACCTGCAACTGAAAAGATAGGGGTTGGGTGGCTATATAGGGTTTTGCCTCAGTCAAACCCCTGTGTTGGTGATTTACACCTCCACAAATAGATGATTTGTATAGTAAAATAGTGTGTGGAGGAATCTTGTGTGTGTGCAAGACCTTAAAATGAAAGCAAACAATCTAGAGCAACCCTAAAGAGTAAACCCTAAATGCTTGTAATTGACAAAGTAAATGCTCTAAATCAATGATGCAAAGTGATCTAAAGAATGAATGAAAATATGTAAATTGATGTAATGAATCTCATGCAAAGACATGAAAATAACATGAAACCATACCCAACCCCTAAGGGAGGGGTACAAGCCAATCATTAGTTGGTGATCTCCTATTATTCTTCAATGTCTTCAAGGATCCTAATTGATTATGAATGGTTGATGAAATATTGTTGAATATTGTTGATGTCATTGAATGTTGTTGAAGACTCCACATAGGCTTCTCTTTCACTACATAGAAGGCTCCTTGTGCTCCAAAAACCTGCTCTTAGATTCTTACATAGATAGATCAATCCATAGATAGATTCTTAGTTCTTAGATCCGATTGATAGATCCCTTCAAATGAAAAAAGAGAGCTCTTATGTATGAAACCCTAGATCTTAATTTCATATTTAGGATGACTTAGAGATTCAAGTTTCCCACCAATTTATTGGGGTTAAGCATTATAATATCATAGAATTGTGCTCCCAAAATTTCGGGAAAAAAGTCGAGGACCATGTGCACTTTGCACATGGTCCGACCAAATTTTTAGCAAATTTTTAGGGTCATTAGATATGATGATATTAGAGCAAATCCCAAAGTTACAACTGATTTCAAGGTGTTTTGATATGCGAAATTGGGCTTTAAAGGTCGAAATAGGACAAAATTAGGGTTTATGATTTATTGGAGGAATAAAAATTAAAAAGGGGCACACTTAGGGTAAAGGGCCCAATTTTATGATGTGGGGAGTGATGAAATATGACTTTAGATTTAATTAAATTCTTAAAGGGAAATTACACTGCAAGATACAAACACACTAAGGCGGGTGCTAAACTAAGTGTGGAATTGTACCACCCTAGGAAGGGTGTACAATTTATGACACTACACTTAGCCCCCACTTTAACGGTCATATGACACTACGTGTATATGCAAGCTAAAGTAAAGAAAATTAAACATTCATTAAAAAGGATATATCCACAAGTTGTCAGACAAAGCCCCTAGCGGTATCTGTAGTACACGGTTAGGAACCGCACCCTACAAAACCACATGTTAGATAAAATCACAAAATTACCTAAATGCTTACTAAGAAAGGTGATGAAATTCATGGGTATCTATATGACCCTTGTTTTGGCTTGCTAATTTTAGTGAGTTGAAACAAGGTATAATGTTTAAACGACATCGAATTTTGAAAGAAGATTCCTGACAAATGCTCACAAGAAGATTTGATACAAGATCAAAAAGTAATGGAGATTAATTTGATAAGAAAGTGGTCGAAACCTCAATTCCAACACAACAAAGAGTGTGAGGATTTGAGAGCTATCTAACACAAGATGAAAGATTTAAATAGAAACAAATGCAAGAGATACAATCCAAAAAAAATGCAACTCCATAAAGGAAATTGGGAAAGAATGGAAGATTGAAATGACGCCAAAGAGATATTATTTATAGAAACACTCTTCTATAAGAAGGCAAGAGATCCTCATCAGGGATATGCACGTGCACAAAATAGAAGGGTTTATTATTAAAGATACTACTCAACGAAGAAAAGAAATTGATGAATGATCAAAGACTTTGAACACCAAGGAGGAGGTCCCAATTAAGGATATGTACTTAAGATCCCCATTAGGGATGATTGTTCCACTATGAGAGAAGGAATTAAAATATGAATACACCTCTACAAACAATAAGAAATCCTTATAGAAGACACTACTTCTCAAAGGGGAAATTTTAATCTTAAGAAGGAGAGATGTTTGAAATCACTCTTGCTCCCCCATATATAGGGAGAAGAGATGAGATAGAAATAGGCTATTATGTTTCTTCAAAAAAGTACGATTACACATGAAATTATACCATCATGAATGACAATGAGCCCCCAATAAGTGAGCTACCAATGTCACATAATGATGAGCAACATAATAGCCATTAATGTTATTTAAAGACATGATAGATTGAATAAGGTATTTGAATATGACATGATAAATGCTTTACTATAAGTGAGATTAAAAACATGTGTAAGATGATGAATGTTAAAAAGTATTTAGAAAGAGAGAAGTATAATAGAGAAGAATAGGCCACTAATTCATACTTTTCTTGCACACAAGAAATCTTAGGATAGGGATAAGTGTAATTCATTAGAGCCTTATTCCTAGATGAAAGGATTTTAAAATGAGTAGAAGATAAAGCCTCATAAGTGGGATTAGAAATCTCTTGAGGAGATTCAATGTAAAGAGATTTGTTCATCACCAAGATTTCCTTAAGAGGGGGATGAGTGTTGAAAGAAGTAGAAGATGATTTAATCGAGGTGAGGTGATCATCACTACTAAATATAAAATTCACATTGAGAGATGGTCTTTTAGATTCTTTGGTGGGATTAGAAGGATTATATCCAAGTCCAAATGAAGATTCATGTGTGTTATGTTCTAAAGGAACTTTAATTCCTTGTTCATTTGTGCCACAACCATTTCCATTATAGCTACTCTTAGCTAAAATGTGAAAACCAAGACCATAAAGGGATTACCATCTCTCTCTGATTTGGCATCCCTTTATGGTCCTGGTTTTCACATTTTAGCTAAGAGTGGCTATAATGGCAATGGTCTTTTAGATGCTTTGGTGGGCTTAGAAGGATTATATCCAAGTCTAAATGAAGCTTCATGTGTGTTATGTTCTAAAGGAACTTTAATTCCTTGTTCATTTGTGCCACAACCATTGCCATTATAGCCACTCTTAGCTAAAGTGTAAAAACCAGGACCATAAAGGGATGCCAAATCAAAGAGAGATGGTAATGCCTCATAGGTCTCAGTGCTATATGAATTACAGGGAGAATTTGAATAATTGTTTGAATTAAAAGAAACCACAAAGTGGTTACTTGTTTAGACAAAGTGGGTTGCTCTTTAGGTTCCTCCTTATATTTCTCCTTCTCAGTCTAAGATCCTTTCCAAGATACTCTATACTCTCCTACAAAAGTAGGGTTAAAATATAGAGATCCCCAATCATCATCTAAGAACACTTTTTTGGGAGAAAAGATATCTTTGGGAGGATATTCCGATTGAGTATAAGAATCATGAGTAATAGAAGGGACAAGATCATTAAATGAAATAGATGTATTTGAAGTAGGAGGATTCAGAGAAGAATGGGAAGTAGTTGAATAAGAAGATCTATATTTTAATAGTTCATGAGGTTTGTCAGCTAACAAGGTATATGTATTATTGTTATAAATGAACTTGACTTGCCTATGCAAAGTTGAGGGGACAACTTGCATGCTATGAATCCACGGTCTCCCTAATAGAAGGTTATATGTCAAATTACCAGGTATGACATAAATAGGTGTAGGTAAAATAACATGACCTAACTTAACAAGAAAGGTTATGACACCTAAACATTGTTTAGAAACATTATCAAAGCCTCAAATAGAAAGAAAAGCAGGTTCGATGAGAGAATGATCCACATTAATCTTATCCAATAAGTCCACACCACAAATATTAAGGCCAAACCCATTGTCCACAAGGGTTCATCTTATAGAACTATCATTGATAATAACCACAATCATAAGAGGATCATATTGATGTTGGATTTCACGAGAAGGTAACTCATCTGTGTGAATACAATTTGAGCTTTGGGTTTGTTTGTAGTGTCAATCAAGGAAGCCATGTTATTAGGTGTCACTGCAGGTGGGACATCTAAGTGTTTCAAAGCATCTTGTAACATCCCATGATAAGCAGGTGAAGTTTGAACCAAATCCCAAATAGAAATCTTAGCAGGAGTAGCTTTAAGTTGTTCAATGAGATCATACTCCTTACTAAGAGTTTGTGATATACAAGGTGCTTGTGGAAGAGTAGGTGGAGAGGGATGAAGTGAAGTTTGGATAACTAGAGGAGGACTAGGTTTCCTATTGTTTCTTGTGTTGTAGGTATGAGCAACCATATGATAACTCTCTCTAGTGATTTTCTTAGCATACTCATAAGGGCTCTTAGTCTAGGATAACCTCCTTGCATAGTAATAATAGGTTTCTTAGGAGTGCAAAAAGAATCATCAGCATAACCACCTTGAACAACTAAGATAGGCTTACATTGAGAACATTGAGAAGGACAAGCACCTTGTACTGTGAAGAGGGGTTTATTAGGTGTTTCATTCACATGTATCAAATTGATTGAAGATGGTTTAGTAATATCAAAGGTGTCATGAATTTTAGAAGAAGAATGGATTATATTGTTGGAATAATTATTGATAGTCTCTTCTTGCACTAAAATGTTATCATGGATAAGATCAATTTTAGGAGGTAGACTAGGAGTAGGCATTTATGTTTTAGAAGGAAGAATATTAGTAGGAAAGGTCATATCATCCTCTATCATCAAAGGACCTACATGGGGAATAGACTCTCTAGGAGAAGGATCAACATTAATCTTGAAAAGTTCACCTTTGAGAGGGAGACCTTTGAAAGAGATGTCAACAATCTTACCTTGAACTAGGGTATCCTTATAAGTAGAAACAAGTTGAGGAAAAGGAGATGCTTTATTTTTAGAGGGAGAATGATTGAGATTCATGGAAGGTGAGATGCTATCAAGGGGATTACTCTCATAGGGTAGAGAATAATCAACACCTTCTTCTAATGGTTCATCCAAAATAGTGAGGTCATTGAAGAAAGTATTAGAAATATCTTGCACATAGATATCCTTATTGCTATTGCCAATTTTAGGAGAAGGGATAACATTGTTCATTAATTCTTCATCCTAAAGAGGGAGAGCATCACTACATGTGTTTAAATAATCTTCTTGCCTTAAAATGTGTTTAATAGGATCTTTAAGGGAGAGATAATTAAGGAAATTGATTATGATTTCATCTTCTTTCTCTAAGGCATCTTTATAGGTAATACAAGCTTCGAGGCAAGGATAAGCATTTCTCATTAATGCATCATCTCTAGTGGGAATTTTGTTGAATTCAAAAGAGGAGATCCCATCACTAGGAAAATTAGGGACAATACCATCTTCTTGCACAAAATGATCCTCATGAGGGGGGTGTTATTTAGGAGGGAAATGAACATCTTTCTCCAAAGATTCATTCTTAGGAAGGAGACCTATGAAAGAAATGCTCATAACCTCTTGTTGCACTAACATGCCCCCATTGGTAAGACCAAATGTAGGAGAAGATAAGTCAATGCCCATAAATACCTTTTCACTTAGAGAGGCATCATGTAAAGAAGGTAAGGTAACACTAAGAAAGGTGTTTATGATATCATCATCTTCTTCTAAGATAGAAAGATGGGAAGGGCACATTTTAGGAGAATTATCAAGATTATTCTTCAAATCTTCATCCTAAGAGCATGTGACAGTTTTGAAGGGGTTGTTAAAAAATCTTTTAGGAACTAAAATGTTGTCATAGATAGGAGGAGGTTCTTTAAGTGATGGAAAAATTGAAAGAAGGGAAGCTAACCCATTATCACATTTATGAAATGAATGCAACATGACAAAAAATTTCCTCTTTCAAATGATAACATATGCAAAATAGAAGGAGATGTTCAATTTTAACCAATGCAAGCACTCTAAATGTTGATTTAGAAAATGAAATTTATGAGAGAAATGCGTTCCTAAATCAGATCTGAAATTAATGATCCAAATTAAGCTATCCACAAGTTCAATTTTGAATTGAAAAAATTAGGGTTTTAACAAAATTGACCTCTAAATTTTTGAAATTTTGAAGGAATTGAAACTTGTAAATGTAAATTTGAATTTGAAATAGAAAAAACACTTATATCTAAGAACATAAATCAGAATTAAAGAATATTGGATTCACGTCGGGTTCACCAAAATGTGGAGGCCGAAAAAGCGAGACCGAGTGGCTAGGACCTAATCCCACTTTTGTCAACACATTGAGAATAAGAAAAAGCCTAGGGAGATAGCTCACTTTGGCTACTTCTTGTGAGAAAGAAAGATACAAGGATTATTTTTTAGGGTTTCTATTCCTCTTGTTTTAAATGAAGAAAATATGTGAAGGATTGATCAACTAGACTAGGAGATGAATAATGAAGCATACATAAACTAAAATTGCACAAACTTGCAGATCTGGAACTGAGATACTGAAAGAAGAGAGGGGGGAGAATTTATTATGTGTACCTAATAATGGATAATTGACCAAACTAGCTAGGACCAGGGTGCCATGCCCCGATCCCTGAGAATCTGACAAAAAGCTATAGCTGAGACATTGCAAATTGAAGATCCTAAAGTTGTACATTGTAAAAAATCATCGATTTTGAGGGGGACAATTGCACCATGCCCCTGTCCTGGGTAGGAATAGGGTGTTATGCCCCTATCCTAGTCAGATTAGGCCAATTCTGAGGGTTTTGGGCTGTACTTGTGCCTTTTTCTAAGCTTAAAGTCCTCCAGAGTACTTGTTTCTGCACCTGCAACTGAAAAGATAGGGTTTGGGTGGCTATATAGGGTTTTGCCTCAGTCAAACCCCTGTGTTGGTGATTTCCACCTTCACAAATAGCCAATTTATATAGTAAAATAGTGTGTGCAAGAATATTGTGTGTGTACAAGACCCTAAAATGAAAGCAAACAATCTAGAACAACCCTAAAGAGTAAACCCTAAATGCTTGTAATTGACAAAGTAAATTCTCTAAATCAATGATGAAAAGTGATCTAAAGCATGAATTTAAATAAGAAAATTTATGTAATGAAGCTCATGCAAAGACATGAAAATAACATGAAACCATACCCAACCCCTAAGGGAGGGGTACAAGCCAATCGTCAATCGATGATCTCCTATTATTCTACAATGTCTTCAAGGCTCCTAATTGTTGATGAATGCTTGATGAAATGTTGCCGAATGTTATTGAAGACTCCACATAGGCTTATCTTTCACTACAAAGAAGGCTCCTTGTGCTCCAAAAACTAGCTCTTAGATTCTTAGATAGATAGATCAATCGATAGATAGATTCTTAGTTCTTAGATCCGATTGATAGAATTCTTCAAATGAAGAAAGGGAGCTCTTATGTATGAAACCTTAGATCTTAATTTCATCTTTAGGACAACTTACAAATTTTTTGGGTTTAAGCATTATAATATCATAGAATTGTTCTCCCGAAATTTTGAGAAAAAAGTCGAGGACCATGTGCACTTTGCACACGGTCCGACCAAATTTTCACCAAATTTTCAGGGTTGTTAGATATGATGATATTAGAGCGAATCCCAAAGTTATAGCTAATTTTGAGGTGTTTTGAAATGCGAAATCGGGCCTTAAAGGTCGAAATAGGACATAATTAGGGTTTATGATTTAATGATTTATTGGAGGAATAAAAATAAAAAGGGGCACACTTAGGGTAAAGGGCCAAATTTAATGATGTGTGGAGTGATGAAATGTGACTTTAGATTTAATTAAATTAATTAATTAAATGGTTAAAGGTAAATTGCAATGCAAGATGTAAACACACTAAGGCGGGTGCTAAACTAAGTGTGGAATTGTACCACTCTAGGAAGGGTATACAATTTACGACACTACACAAACATTACCATTGCATTTGTGACGAAAAAAACCCTGAGATCGACTGTTATTTTATCAAGGTCCAAGTAGTTGATATTTTTGGGTCAAATTTGTTGAGAGCATTAAAATCAAGATAAAATCTAGGGGTAGATAAAATATTTGGACGCTTTGGAGTGAAATAGAGGTCACCATTACTCTCAAAAGGCCTAAAAATCTCTAAATTCCCTGTCAAATCATAAAAAATAGAGATCAGAAGAAATTTTTTTTTTTTTTTTGTGGCACAAAGTTTCGTACAAATATATACCACTTGCATTAGTGCCACCTACCACTATAGTAAAACAAATAAAAAATGACTAGCTGGTTAAAAGAAATTTATGTCCCTTGCTTTGTTCAAAAATTTGTATTTCTTTATTTTTTCAAAGAAAATTAAAAAGGAACAAAAGCTTTTTTAAATTAAACAAGGGCCAAATCAAGTCAAAGAGGGAAGCATGCTAGTACTACACAGGCAATACCTATGCATGTCTACATTTCAAGGGAATATTCACTCATGCCTTTTCAATAAAAATAACATATTTATTTTACAAAAAAAATAATATTTTTTTATTGCGTGGATATTTAATGGAGAAGATTCTAAGGAAATATTTTGGGGGTATGATTTATTTTCGATGGCTTGATTTTTTACTAGCAGAGGTGATTTTTTTTCTAGAAAAGAGAATATTCGAAGAAAATTTTGCTAACATCAATAGTTGACCAATTTGACCTCTCCATGCCCTAAATACATATAGTTGGGTTTTTGGCCATAACTTTGTTATACGGGCTCCAATTTTTGACTTCCGTGTATCATCGAAAACATGGTTCCAACACTGATATTTTCATGGTGGTGGTTTTATTATATTAGACACGCAATGTCAACTATAGGCCTCCAAAGTATGCCATATTTTTCACACTTCTAAGGTTATAACTTGGGAAAATGAACTTTGTTTTTTGACTTTCATATATCATTGGTAAACTCTCAAAGTCCTCTATCAAGATCTACTAGTAGTATTTTTTGTAGATTGTTCTCCATGTACATTTTATTTAGAATTTTGTATTTTCACTATCTATTCAATAACTTGGATGTTTTTGCACTTGAGATGGATATGTTTGTTAGAGGTTGTTGTACTTGATCTGGTTTACATATGCTAAGATTATTGAGGTTTGATAATTTTATTTGAGGAGGTATCATGGGTTTTTATGTTCACCCTTTTGTTATCAGCCTAGCAAAGGGCAATTACGAGTCTTGCCGAAAGGGCATCTTGACATATCTTCGGTGGCTTGATTTTTTGCCCTATCTATATGGACTCGTCCCTCAACCAAATTCAAAGAGGGGTCAGTATGCTTGGAGAATCATTAATGACCATGTTGTAGAAATGATTTATTCTATTAGTTATCTTGATACTATGTGTGCTTTATTAGACATTAAATTTCCCCATGCACTTTGGACTCATCTTTGGGAGATCTATGGAGACCCTCATATTTCTGCATTTCTAGAGGATCTTGTAGCAAATTTTGTCATTCACCTTGCACATGTATATTGTATACCCAATGATTAAGGTAGTTTTGAGATGCTTGAAACATCTTTCATGTTATGATGGATCTAAGTCTTGTATCTTAGATGTCACTCCGCATATTAAGATGTTGGCTTAGTTTTCATCATCTTCTATTGTTCCTAATCAGATTGGTATTGGCTCATGCATAGCCCCTATTGATTTAGTTCAGTAGTTTGATTATTCTATTCCTGTTTTAGATTTGTGGGATGACTTACTGCCTGATATTGTAGGGCCATGTGTTGAGTCACACATTAAAGACATAGAGGGAGACATTTAAAGATATTCATTTCCTTTTTTATGACAATTTGAGTATTCCTATCATCCCATATTCAGTGCCTTGAGAGGTTGTTCATCATGTATCTTCTCATTTTTTTTGGATTTGCTTCAATTGATCTAGTACATCATAATCAAACATGTGGATAGTTGAGTAGTCTTCCATGACACATATCTTGAGATTATTCCTTTCATCTCCTTTCATGGAGTTGCTTCAACCTTGGCTAGTGTATTTGTTTCTTCCTAAGGAGAAACATGTGGTTTTCCGCTCTTGGATCATCTTTACCATTCATCCTCGAGCCTTTATCTTTATTATTGAAGCTTCTCTCTTATTGGGGGATACATCGTCTCTTCTTTTCTCTCTTATGGGGAGAATCTTGATCATACTTTCATGGAGGAAATTTTCCTCAAGTGGTCTTTCTCATGCCTTCCTTCCTTTCTAGTAGTTCATGTTTTCTATATATTGCATCTCTCGGTTTTGGAGAGGGGTTTCTTATTGTGATGGATGAAAATGGAATCGAGTAATTTAGGTCCCAATCCCACTTTCATTCATACATTGGAATACAAAATCACCTAAGGAAGTGATCCTCCTTGGCTAACTTCTTATGAAAGAGAGTCAAGGGATACTTTTAGGGTTTCTATTCCTTCATTGATATGAAAGGGCATGTGTCGAGTGTAAGGGAATGCCAAACTAAGCTAGTAGGATAAACAAAAACAACTTTAACAACAATGATAATAGTCTGATACATAAGAAAAATTGAGACAGGATGTACAAATATGAGAATAGGGAGTTGGCATGCATCGGTGACAGAAAACTAAGCTTGATTTGATAGCCTTGGTCTCAGAGACTAGACTTAGTTACAGACTAGAGGGCTAAAATCTGAGACTATTTGAGAGAATCCTACAAAATTTGAGGTTGATTAAGGAGGGTAGGGCATGTAGCACCTCGAACCTAGAGGATTAGGGAATTGGGCACCCTAGTCCCTGAGATCCAAGTCCAAATTTTCGTGATGGGTCTATGTTTGTCTATTGAGATCTCCCGAAAAATGATTGCTCTGATGGAAACCTTTAAATGCACCTACAAGCTAGAATATTGTGTCTTTGTAGCTATATAGGGTTTTACCTTAGTCAAACCCCTTGTGTTTGGTGATTTCCACCTCCACAAATGTTGGATATTGTTGTTGCTAGGATATGTTGTTGGCATTGGTGTCAACATATTCCTATGTTTTGGTGTTGCAGAGAATTATTTTGGTGATCCGGTGTTTGTAGTGAGTTGATCTGGTTGTTTTCTATGGTGAATAAACTAGAGATACTGTTGGCATATGTGCAAGAGTATGATGACATGATGATATTGTATGTTGTCATTGATGTCAATATGCTGAGAAGTGAACTGGTATATTGAAGTTAAGCAACTGGCAAAGAGAACTGGTATGGTGGTGTAAATCGGTATATGTGCAATAAGTGAAGTGGTATGATGTTGTGAACTGGAACCTGTATGTCGAAATGAGAACCGGTACATGGAATGTGGTAGGACTACTAGTTGGTAGTCTTAGCTTCAGGGTTTCCAATTGAAGTGTTCCAAGCCTGTGTGATTCAACCGATGACATTATGTGATGAGTTAACATTTTAATGGAGATCAGATCATGTTGCCACGTCAGTCTCATGCGCGTGAAGGATCTTGCATGAAGGAGATTGATCCTATCTACCTCGGGAATGTGCGAAGTCTTTGCAAATGGTGGAGAACGCGTGATGGGTTATCGCCACCATGAAGCGGTGAAGAACGAACAATGGAGAATGTCTTGAGATCTGTTCAAGACTGTTGTATTGAAATGCAAAGTGCTCAATGGTCAGGATTGAACTGATCAATTACTCAACCTAAGTGTTTTAGGTTTAGGGTTTATGTTGCCGACCTATCTATGCTCTATAAGGTCGATGTTGTGTTTCATGTTGAGGTTGTTGGAAAATGTTGTGCGTGTATCTAAGTGCAGAGATACGTGATTCTTGCTAGACCAGATGAGAGGATTGATACCTGCATAGTTTGTGTGTAGAAGGAAGGAACTAAAGTGGATCTGCATTGCCATTGAGTGCTATTACCAGATCATTGTAATACCTGTTGATCTTTAACTACTTCAACAATTGTAAAATCCCTTAACCAGGTAGCTTTAACTAGCTTGGTGTCAATCCTTTAACAGGGTGACTCAAAGCCATTGAGTTCATAAAATCCCCTGACAAGGTAGCCTCTAATAGGGTTTAACCCTTAACTGAGTATTCTAGCCATCCCTTAACCAGGTGATCCCTAATAGGATCGGTTCCTAACAGAACCTGTTGTAATAGTCTTTAACCAGACTAGGCTCCTAATAGAGCGAACTTCTAAAGAGTTCAAAAACAACTTGTGGGTATTCATCCCCATCGTGGTTTTTCCCAATTGGGTTTCCACATGAAAAATATGTGTGTCATGTGTGATTCTTCTTTCATGTGATGCTTTGGTGTTCTCTGTTAAGCGGTAAATCATGTTATACTAGTAAGTTATTACATTTCTGATGATAGATTATCTATTTATGCATAAGGACAAAATGGAAATGAGGAAGTAGGTTGTGTGGAAAGTTAAGAAAATTGACCGGTTCATGTCTTTCACAGTCGCACTGTGTTTAACCTGTAGTAGTTTGATTTGAACCGGTGTTAGAGATTGCTAGTAGTTTATAGTCTGCAATCAAATCGATTAGGAAAAAGACTTTTGTGCCTATACTGATTCACGCACCCCCCTCTCAGTACCGGTTTAGTACTCACCATTCATCATTGAGTTATCAATTAGTATCAGAGCATCCTCTAGGTCCTCTGTGTTCTAAGCTTAACCACTTGAGGGAAAGATCCTATTGTAATAATGAAGAGGGAAGGTCCAAAGTTCAACAGAGATAACTTTAAAATATGGAAGGATAGAATGAAGATATACATCAGAAGCATGGGTGCTCAAAATTGGAGCTATGTTGAGAACGTTTATGTTATCCCTACCAGTACTCTCACCGATGACCAAAAGAGAGAGATTCAGGAGAATGGGCAAGTCATGAAATCCCTAGTCAGTAGCTTATCTGATGTAGAGTTTATTGATGTCTAGGATAAAGACAATCCCAAAGAAGTATGGGATACTCTTGAGAATATCTATGGCGGTGATGAGCATGTAAAACAAGCTAAGGAAGAAAGCCTTAGAGGGAAGTTTGAAGACATGCAGAGGGTTGAAGGTGAGACCATTCAACAATATGGTATATGAATCAAAACTGTTGTTGGAGATATCAAGAGTGCAGGTGGTAAAATGGAAGATTCCACCATTGTCACCAAAGTTTTGAGATCCTTATTACCGGTCTATGCAATAAGGGTTGCTGCTATTCAAGAGTTGAGATCTATAGACAAGACTAAGGTATCCCTAGACTCCATCATTGCAAAATTGACATCCTATGAGCTAAATAGTTTTGATGGCAGTATTCAGAAGATTGAATCAGCTTTTAGAGCATCTGTTGCACCGTCCAGAAAAGGAAAAGAAGCAAGCACCAGTGGTAAACCAAGACAGAGCAAAAAAATGGATGATGAAGAGATTCTGATGGAATTTTAAGCTCTTCTTGCCAAGAGACTTCCTAAGGGAACCGACAAATACAAAGGTAAGCTTCCTTTGAAATGCTTTTCTTGTAATCGGATAGGACACATCACTATAAATTGTCCTAATGGTGATAGCAAGGACAAACCGGAAAGGTTCAAGAAATTCAAAGGAGGAAATTAGAGAAACTATCTTATAGCAGTTGATGAAGGTGTCACAGATAAGGAATCAGAAGATGAAGAAAATGAAGATATCATGTTTGTTGCAGTCAAGGAAGATGTGTCAGACAAAAGGCTCTTGTCTCCCGCTTGGATAATTCAAATGAGTGGATTATTGATAGTGGTTGCTCTCACCATATGACTGGTGACCAAAGCAAGTTTATATCCCTGGAAGAGTATGATGGTGGTGTGGTTCATTTTGGTAATGATGCACCATGTATGGTCAAAGGAAGAGGGTCCATCTATCTAAATGGAAAGAGCAGTGCTGACAATGTGTATTGGGTGGAGGGTCTCAGACACAATCTATTGAGTGTTGCCCAGCTGAATGACGGTGGACTCACTTTGGAATTCAAAAATGGAATCTGCAAAATCAAAGGAAATAATGGTGAACTGATGGCCACCAATATGCAGACCAAAGGTAACTTATTTCAGCTAAATGCAAATATAAGATCATGTCTTATGGCTAAGTTTGATGATAGCTAGATATGGCATAGGAGACTTTGCCATGTAAACTTTGATAACATAGTCAAGGCCAGTAAGATCAAGGCAGTTAGAGGACTGTCGATGCTGTGCAAACCTAAATATCCTTTGTGCAGAGAATGTTAACTGGGGAAAATGTCTTCTTCAACCTTCAAAGGTAAATCTTTCACTGCAGACAAATTACTTGATCTTGTGCATACTGATTTGTGTGGTCCTATGAAAACTAGGAGTGTGCAGGGAGATAGGTATTTTATGATTCTTATAGATGATTGCTCAAGAATGATGTGGGTCACATTCTTGAAGGAAAAATCTAAAGCCTTTGGAAATTTCAAAGCCTTCAGAGCACTGGTAGAAAAGGAAAGCGGTAGAAGAATCAAATGCCTTAGAACTGATCAAGGAGGGGAATTCACTTCCGATGAACTCAGCAAATATTGTGAAGAGAATGGCATCAAGAGGCAACTGTCTGCCCCCTGGACTCCACAGTAGAATGGCTTAGCAAAGAGGAACAACTGGATTGTGGTTGAAGCGGCTAGAACTATGCTGATCCAAGGAAAAGTTGCTCACACCTTTTGGAGAGAAGCGGTGAGCACTGCAATCTACACAATGAACTGGGTACTCATCAAGAAAGGAAAGGATAAGGCTCCTTATGAGTACTGGATCGGAAGACACCAGTGGTAAGCTACTTTAGAGTGTTTGGTAGTAAATGTTACATCAAGAGGAGTGAACATCAGAGCAAGTTTGATGCCAAATGTGATGAGGGAATATTCCTAGGGTATTCCACTAAGAGCAAAGCTCTTAAATGTTTCAACAATAGGACTCAGAGAATTGTTGAAAGCATCAATGTTAGGGTTGATGAAAACTCTGGGAAACCCAAGGAAACCGACAGTGAGCAAGTAGGAGATGAACTGGTAGTAACCTTTTGGGAACCGGTTGCAAATTTGCCCAGTACCAGCAACTGTGCTCCTACACTGGTAGATGTTGATGAAGATGAGGATGATGAAGAAAAGCAAGAGGGAGCTGTTAAGAATATACCTAGGTATGTCAAACTCAATCATGATCCAAAGAAAATCATAGGAGACAAGGATGGAGGAATCCTTACAAGAAGAAAGGTCAGAGAAAACTCATGTATGATCTCTGAATTTGAGCCTAAATCATTCAAAGAGACACATAAAGATGAAGATTGGATCAAGGAAATGGAAGAGGAACTTGATCAGATAGAAAAGAATGGTACATGGTCCCTGGTACTCAGACCAGACCATAAAAATGTCATTGGTACCAAATGGGTTTTCAGAAATAAGTTGAATGAAGATGGGACAATGATAAGAAATAAATCTAGACTGGTGTGGAAGGGGTATGCTCAAGAAGAAGGAGAAGACTATGGAGAAACCTTTGCTCCAGTAGCCAGATAGGAGTTCGTATGCTTATTGCATATGCATCTTTTAAAGGATTCAAAGTATACCAAATGGATGTAAAATATGCATTCCTAAATGGAATACTTGAAGAGGAGGTGTATATAGAGCAACCAGATGGGTTTTCCCTATCAGAAGATAGTGACATGGTGTGTAGGCTACATAAAGCCTTGTATGGACTAAAGCAGGCACCTAGAGCATGGTATGAACGCTTGCATTCCCATCTTGTGAAGATTGGATTTGAAAGAATAAGTGAAGATAGAAATATCTACTTGAAATCAGAAGGAGATCAGATTCTAATCTGTGAAGTATTTGTTGATGACATCATCTTTGGAGGAGATGACAAGATGAGTCATGATTTTGCTGATGAGATGAAGAAGGAATTTGAGATGTCACTCATAGGGGAGATTAAGTTCTTCATTGGACTGTAGATTCAACAAATGAAAGATGAAATCTTTATTACTCAGTCCAAGTATGTCAAAGAGGTGTTGAAGACCTTTGGCATGGAAGACAGTAAACCGGTTGGTACACCAATGGTGACCAATTGTAAACTATCAAAAGAAGATGACTTAGCATTGGTAAATGAGAAGGAATACCGATCAATGATTGGTAAGTTGCATTATGTAGTGCATAACAGACCTGACATTGCACATGCAGTGGGTATTACCGCTTGGTTTTAGCAAAGCCCAAGAGAATCCCACTTGGTAGCAGTCAAGCGGATTCTTAGATATCTAAAAGGAACTATTGACTATGGGTTATGGTATCCATACAATAATGAGTTCAACCTGAAAGTGTTCACAGATGCTGATTGGGCTGTAATGTAGATGGCCGAAAGAGCACAACCGGTGGTGCATTCTTTCTTGGTGGTAGACTGGTCTCATGGATGAGTAAAAAGTAGAGTTGTATCTCTCAGTCTACAACAGAAGTAGAGTATGTTGCAGCTTTTATGAACTGTACCCAAACTATTTGGATGAAGCATGTATTGAATGGCTTCAAAGTTCATGTATCTGAACCGATAAGTATATTCTGTGACAATACAAGTGCAATTAACATTTCCAAGATTCCAGTTTTACATGCTAGATCCAAGCACTTTGAACTCAAGTATCATTTCTTGAGGGAAAAGGTTCAGAACAAAGAGGTGGCATTGGAACATGTTTCTAGTAAGGAGCAGTTAGCAGACATATTCACCAAGCCTATACAGAAGGCTACTTTTACCTATCTAAGAGGTGAGTTAGGGGTGTTGTCTCTTGAAGAGGTGAACTAAAAGTATGTGCTCCACATCACTCAAGTATTGTAGTGTCCAATGTTTTTTAGGATTGATGTGTTGAAGGATGCTACTCCTCAGGGGGAGCAACATAGTGGAACAGGGAAGCTTGTGCCTCCACTTTGGCATTGTTGTCAAAGTGGGAGAAGATGTGAAGCGGGGAAGATATCTGCAACAATAGGGAGAAGATGTGATGCTGAGTGATATCTTTGTATATTGCCATCAATGCCAAAGGGGGAGATTGTTGGCATAAGTGCAAGAGTATGATGACATGATGATATCGTATGTTGTCATTGATGTCAATATGCTAAGAAGTGAACCGGTGTATTGAAGTTAAGCAACTGGCAAAGAGAACTGGTATGGTGGTGTAAACCGGTATATGTGCAATAAGTGAAGCGTATGCTTGTCCAAGTGAACCGGAACCGGTATGTCAGAATGAGAACCAATAAATGGAATGCAGTAGGACTACCGGTTGGTAGTCTTAGCTTCAGGGTTTCCGATTGAAGTGTTCCAAGCCTGTGTGATTCAACCGATGACATTATGTGATGAGTTAGCATTGTAATGGAGATCAAATCATGTTGCCATGACAGTCTCGTGCACATGAAGGATTTTGCATGAAGGAGATTGATCCTATCTACCTCGGGAATGTGCGAAGTCTTTGCAAATGGTGGAGAACGTGTGATGGGTTATCACCTCCATGAAGCGGAGAAGAACGAGCGATGGAGAATGTCTTGAGATCTATTCAAGACCGTTGTATTCAAATGCAAAGTGCTTAATGGTCAGGATTGAACTGATCAATTACTCAACCTAAGTGTTTTGGGTTTAGGGTTTATGTTGTCGACCTATCTGTGTTCTATAAGGTCGATGTTGTGTTTCATGTTGAGGTTGTTGGCAAATGTTGTGTGTGTATCTAAGTGCAAAGATACGTGATTCTTGCTAGATTAGATGAGAGGATTGATACCTGCATAGTGTTTGTGCAGAAGGAAGGAACTAAAGTGGATCTACATTGGCATTGAGTGCTATTACCAGATCATTGCAATACCTGTTGATCTTTAACTACTTCAACAATTGTAAAATCCCTTAACTGGGTAGCTTTAACCAGCTTGTTGTAAATCCTTTAACAAGGTGACTCAAAGCCATTGAGTTCATAAAATCCTCTGACAAGGTAACCTCTAACAGGGTTTAACCCTTAACCGGGTATTCTAGCCATCCCTTAACCGGTTGATCCCTAACAGGATCGGCTCCTAACAGAACCTGTTGTAACAGTCTTTAACCTGACTAGGCTCCTAATAGAGCGGACTTATAAAGAGTTCAAGAACAGCTTGTGGGTATTCATCCCCACCGTGGTTTTTCCCAGTTGGGTTTCCACATGAAAAATATGTGTGTCATGTGTGATGCCTCTTTCATGTGATGCTTTGTTGTTCTCTGTTAATCAGTGAATCATGTTATACTAGTAATTTATTACATTTCTGATGATAGATTATCTATTTATGTATAAGGACAAAATGGAAATGAGGAAGTAGGTTGTGTGGAAAGCTAAGAAGATTGACCTGTTCATGTCTTTCACAGTCGCACTGTGTTTAACCTGTAGTAGTCTGATTTGAACCGGTGTTAGAGATTGCCAGTAGTTTACAGTCTGCAATCAAACCGATTAGGAAAAAGATTTTTGTGCCTATACTGATTCACCCCCCCGCCTCTCAGTTTTAGGTTTGGTACTGACCGTTCATCATTGAGTTATCAGATACTTCATTCTTTGTTGATTCCATGATGATATGTTGGTGCCTACAAGAAGTTGAGTCCACTTTTTGGCCAAAAAGTGGAAGTGTTTTCTCTATTTTTTAGATTTCGTCCTGTTTGACCTAAAAATTTGAAGCACTTAAAAATGAATCTTGTAAAAAAACAATAATAAAAAATGTAGTGCTCAAAGTCTACTCTCCAAATATGTAATTTATTGTAATACCCAGATCTTAAAAATTAAGCTTGAATAGGCATTACTAAAACCTATAGTTTAAAAGTCACTTTTCAGGACTGTACCATGCTCGTGTACAACAAGCATAATTTGACCTAAATGAAAGTATTTTTTTGAATACTTTTTATTAAAGATCTATAACTCATTCACCTTTGATAAGAATATTTTTTTTGTAATTATTTTCTACATATTTTTTTTTTGTTAATTTTGTATTGGGCATAATCATTGTTTTGAAAAATCCTCATGTACGACAAGCATAATTTGACCTAAACTTAACATTTTTTTATTAATTTTTTTAAACTCTATATAATTGTCTCTAGTTTGATTCCTTATAATTTTTTTTCAAAAAACTTAAAGACAAAAAAGTTATTAAAAAACTAAAAAACCCTGTTGTTTAAAGTTTATGGACCTCTTTTGTTAGAAATTATTTTAAAAATAAAACTATGGATCCATTTTTTAAAAAAAATTATATATTTGGAATCTAGATAGTCTCTACTGTAATGGGTTTTCATTGTTTAAAAATATTCTGAAAATTTGGTGTTCAGATATATTTTAGAAGTCATTATTTTGTATGAAGATTGATTTGGCCTTCAAGTTGTAGGTCAATCCAGGTCCAAGCCAGAGGGTCGACACTCCAAGCCATTTCCCAATCCAAAATCCGAAGGAACAACTGAGCCAAAATTCATTTTTTTTAGAAATGGGATCTCTTTTATTGTTTAGGATACATGATCCCGTTTTATTTTTTTCAATAATTAAAAATAAAAAAGCAAGCAGGATCTCATTTTAAAAATAGAATGGGATCCTGATTCTTTTTTATTATTATTAAAAATAAGCTATCTATACATGAAATATAACATTTAAGTTATAAGTCACATTTCCCTTTGTCTTTTTCATTTTTTATACTTTAAGTTATATTTCATGTATATATTGGCAGGATGTTTGAGAGTGGTTTTAGATCTCTAGGAGTTATAATGTGAATTCTAAATTTTAGAAGATCTTATAAATTTTCAAACTTAGTCAAATTCCAGCAATCAACAAGCTCCTATCAGAATTTTCTCGCTCTTTCTATATCACTCTCTTTATTGCCCTCAAGCTCTAGACCTATCTCTTTCCATATTACTCTTCCTCTATGGTGCAGGAGCACCTGAGCACCTGAATGCTCAAATCACAGCAGGAATAGAATTTTGTTGCAAATTAAGCATGTGTGTTTATTTTATGCTTCTAGTAGGTTTAATAGGTTTTTTTTGTGGTGTAATGAGGTTTGGAACTCATTTTGTTTAAGAGTTTCCAAGATTTTTGGTTTTTGCTCAGTGGGCCAAAAATTGTCAATTTCGGGTCCAAATGAGCATTTTTGAATTTTTTGATGTTGTAAAGCCTTGAAAGGCATTGGATCATGTTTATTTAGTGTTTCTAAATGATTTTGATTCATTGGTTTGAGTGCCAAGTCACCGGAAGTCAAAATGCAATTTTTGAGCAACAAAAGTTGTCAAAAGTTGTCAAAAAAGTGGTTTTTGGTGGTTTTGGTTAGTTCCAGCCTGTACCTGTCTGTACAAGGGCTTCAACAAGTTGGCACATGTATATAAACCATGTTCCAATCATTGTATGGGTTGTTCATTTTGGAAAATTAAGAGAAATACTTATTTTGCTCTCATTTTTGTGAGTTTTTAACTAATTTTCTGCACTTTTGAGAGTACAGTCTGTACCATGGCTCCATGAGTCCGTACTACTCCTATTTTTCATTTCTGTGATCTCTCTTGATGTTTTAGTAGTGATCTCTGATCTTTTCTTGGGGTTTGGAACAAGTTTTGTTTGAAGTGTTCTTAAGAGAAGCATTGTTTTGTGGTTCCAATGGAAGATCATTCATGGTCCAATTGATTTCTTCAAAGTCTCTTCATCCATGGCTTTGAGGAAGTTTGTTGGACCCTCTGTACATACTGTACCATACATCTATTTTCCTTTTCTAGCAATGCATAAGTGTTTGTAAGCCCATGGCAAGTGTGTGAAGTGAGCAACTTGGCTTGGGTATTCTCAAATTTGTTTTGAATGGTACTTTGCTGTTCATAGCATTGTACTTTGAAATGTTGAAGGAGAATCAAGTTGGAAAGAGTCAGAATTATACTTTACCATCCTTGTCTCTCCCATGACTTGGTTGGATGTAAGAGGCAAAGGTGTAAAACGGACTGCAAAACAGTGAGTCACTGTTTCATTGTTAGATCCTCGTTTCCAACCTCTCTAAATGGATAGTATGAAATGATGCATTCCTCTTTCTTGCATCATGAAAATTTATTTGCAAGTGGTTTCAATGTTGAGATGACAAGTTACACAAATTGATTGTAAAGGACCTAAATAAGGATCCTAAAACAGTGTACTTTTTGTCACAGTCATATAAGGTTGTCTTGATTTGTGTCATCCTTTAAGTATTCAAACCTTCAAGATCTTTGAAGAGGATAAATGCATTATTCTATCATGCCTTTAACACCTTCTTGCAGGCCAGGGACAGAGTAAAGAAGCAAACAAAACAAAGAAAGGAAGTTGCTATAAAAAATGCACCTTATTGTTGTCAAAAAAGTAGTGTTGACTGTGTATGAACAGCAGTTATAAAATCCTTTCTTATTTGCTGTGCATGGTGTTCCAACTGATTTCAAACCATTTGTTACATCCCTAATTATCATACTTTAATTGTGTTTGGTTTATCAAGGCTCAAAATGTATGCAAAATCTTAAAACCATTGCTGTCCTAGTCATCTAGACTGTTTTTCTGTGTAAGGGCAGCAGTGTGGCACTTGTTTGGTATAATGACAATATTAGAAGATAAGCTTTGAATCTTTGGAGGTGTTTGGAATATGTTAAATCAAGGATTGAAGCATTTAATTTGGCCTAGTATCATGAAGAAAACTTGTAAATTGCAAACCCTCACTAAAACTTTCAAAAACCCTTGAAAAGTGCCTATTTTGTGGGGCAGCACTAAAACAGTCCGTACAGTACTTGCCATAGAAAAAATCATTGAGCTTTCAACATCAAATGACCACATCTCCAAGGGTTTTCCATGAAGTACAATAGATTGAGCAGGGTGAACAAATTTCACTAAAAATTAGGGCTAATTCTAGTAGCCTTTTTGGAGCAAATTTGACCAATTCATGAAATCGGTAAGGAAGGGGAAGCAATTGGTTGTTTCAAATCATCAAAATTGATGAGTAGAGACCTGAGATACCCTACTACAATATCAAAAGCATTGTATTGAGCCATTTGATCAAATGGACCTTTTGCACCTAGAAAGTTGCTTTGAGTAACCCTACGTTCTTTGCTTCCAATTGAGAAATTTCCATTCTTGAGAAGTGAAGGACAGTCATCATACCTTGCAGACCTGTCCAGATGCTCAATCAATAGATTAATATGATTGAAATCCTTAAAGAAGAAAATAAGATTAGGTAAACCATGGTTCTCCAACAGTTGCCCATTCCGGGAAGAGAGGAGATTCAGCCAGTTGGACAACCAAACTTGTTCATTTTTGGTGACACTCAAGAGGACCTCATTTCAGACTTGAATGCCTTAGCATGGAAGGTAAGGAGGAGTGATGTCCAATACAATAGGGTGCAAGCAGTGTTGAATAGAGAGGAGGAGATAGGAGAAAGGTTTAGAAGAATCCCATTTGTGCCTAGGGATTGATTTGGGAAGAACATTGAGAACAAAAGCCCACCAACCTCAAAGAAGACTAACCTTCTATCATCCCTCCTCATCACTCTATCCCTCTCTACCTCTCCATGTCTCTCCCCTCTCTCTCCCAAAATATAGATCTATCGCTCCACTTCTCTCTCACATCCTTAATTCTCTACTCTTTATCTCCTCTCTCTTTCTATACCTCCCCTCACTCCCTCCCTACCCCAATTTCTCTCTATATACCTCTCTATCTCCCTCTCCCTACCTACTTAGTTAGATGTTTAAATGTTTAAATTTCTTTTTGATATGTTCAAATGATATGTATACATTCTAGATGTTTTCAATGTTATGTATAAATGTTATACAAGTATAGTTAGATGTTAAAATGTTATCCTAGGACCCCCTAGTACATTTTATGACCTCTTGAGACACCTATGGTCCCTTAAGACACTTAGGACCCCTTAGTATATCCTAGGACCAATCAAGACATTATAGGACCCCTTAGTACATGCTAGGACATCTTTTGACCGATTAAGACACCTAGGACCCCTTAGTACATTCCAGGACCTCTTAAGACATCACACGACCCCTTAGTACATCCTAAGAGCTATTAAGACTCATGTGACCCCTTAGTACATCCTAGGACATCTATTGACCCCTTAAGACACCTAGGACCCCAAGTAGTACATCTTAAGACATCATATCACCCCTTAGGACATATTAGTACATCCTAGGACCCCTTAAGACACCTAGGACCCCTTAGTACATCCTATGACCTATTAAGACAAATCATATGACCCCTTAGTACATCTTACCCCTTAAGACATCTTATTACATAAGATGAGCCCTTAGTACATCCTGGGCCCCTTATGACCCCCCTCTCTCTCTCTCCCCCCTTATGTCCTTTTAGGACCTCTCTCCCTTTGTACCCTTTTAGCCTTTTTAATATTCTCTCTTATGGTGTCCTAAGGGGTCATATGGTGTTTTAACAAATGTGTGGCCCCTTCGAAACCCATATGACCCCTAACAACACCATATGACCCCTCAGGACACCATATGACCCCTTTTAGCATCCTAGTACATGACATGAGCCCTTAGGACACCACGTGAACCCTTTTAACATCCTAGTACATGACATGACCCCTTAGGACACCATATGACCCCATAGGAAAATATGATGTCCTAATTGGTCATATGGTGTCCTAAGGGGTCATATAGTGTCCTAAGGGGTCATATGGTGTTCTAACACATGTGTCACACCTTAGGACCTCATATAACCCCTAACAACACCATATAACCCCTTTAGGAAACCATATGACCCCTCAGGATACCATATAACCCCTTTTAACATCCTAGTACAAACATGATTCCTTAGGACACCATATGACCCCTTAGTACAATATGATGGATCCTAATGGGTCATATGGTGTCCTAAGGGTTCATATGGTGTTTAAAAACATGTGTGGCCCCTTAGGAGCCCATATGACCCGTAATGACACCATACGACCCCTTAGAACACCATATGACCCATTTTGACATCCTTGTACACAACATGACCCCTTAAGGTGCCATATGGCCCCTTTTAACATCCTATTCCATGACACGACCCCTTAGGACACCATATGGCCCTTTAGGATACCATATGACCCCCTAGGACAATATGATCTCCTAAGAGATCATATGGTGTCCAAAGGGGTCATATGGTGTTCTAACACATGTGTCACCCCTTAGGACCCCATATGACCCATAACAACACCATATAACCCATTAGGACACCATATGACCCCTCAAGATACCACATGACCCCTTTTTAACATCCTAGTACATGGCATGGCCCCTTAGGACACCATATGACCCCATAATAAGGGGTCGTATGGTGTCCTAAGAGATCATATGGTGTTCTAACACGTGTGGCCCCTTAGGAGCCCATATGACCCATAATAAAACCATGTGACCCCTTAGGACACCAAATGACCCCTTAGAACACCATATGACCTCTTTTAACATCCTAGTACATGACATGACCCCGCAGGACATCATATAACCCCTTAAGACAATATGATGTCCTAATGGGTCATATGGTGTTCTAACACCTGTGTGACCCCTTAGGACCCCATATAGCCCCTAACAACACTATATGACCACTTAGGACATTATATGACCCCTTAGAACATCATATGACCCCTTAGGACACTATATGACCCTTCAGGACACCATATGACCCCTTAGAACATTATATGGCCTCTTAGAACACCATTTGACCCCTTTGGACACCATATGACATCTCAAGACATCATATGACCCTTTTTAACATCCTAGTACATGACATGACCTCTTAAGACACCATATGATCCCTTAGGACATCCATATGGTGTTTAGAGAAATCATATGGTATCCTTAACAGTCAGATGGTGTTGTTAGGGGTCATAAGGGTAACTAATTAAGGGTCCACACATGTGTTAGCACACCATATGATCCCTTTGGACACCATATGACCCCTTAGTATAATATGATGTACTAATAGGTCATATGGTGTCCTAAGGGGTAATGTGGTGTTCTAACACATGTGTGGCCCCTTAGGACCTCATATGACCCCTAACAACACCATATGACCCCTTAGGACACCATATGATATTCTAATGGGTCATATGGTGTCCTAAGGGGTCATATGGTGTTATAACACATGTATGGCCCCTTGTGACCCCATATGACCCCTTATGATACCATATGACCCCTTAGGATGCCATATGACCCCTTAGGACAATATGATGTCCTAACAGGTCATATGGCGTCGTAGCGGGTCATATGGTGTTCTAGCACATGTGTGGTCCCTTAGGACCCCATATGACCCCTAATGACATGATATGACCCCTTAGGACACCATATGACCGCTTAGGATACCACATGACCCTTTAGGACACCATATGGCCCCTTAGGACAATATGATGTCCTAAGGGGTCATATGGTGTCTAAAGGGGTCAGATGGTGTTCTAACACATGTGTGGCCCCTTAGGACCCCATATGATCCCTAATGATACCATATGACCTCTCAAGACACCATATGACCTGTTAGGTGTTTTAAGGGGTCATATGGTGTCCTAAGGGGTCATGTCGTGTATTAGGATGTTAAAATGGGTCATATGGTGTCCCAAGGAGTCATATAGTGTCCTAAGGGGTCATATGGTGTTATTATGGGTCATATCGGGTCCTAAGGGGTCATATGGTGTCATTAGATGTCATATAGGGTCCTAAGGGGCCACAGGTATGTTATAACACCATATGACCCCTTTAGACACCATATGACCTCATAGGACATCATATTGTCTTAAAGGGTCATATGGTGTCCTAATGGTTCATATGGTGTTTTAAGGGGTCATGTTGTGTACTAGGATGTTAAAATGGGTCATATGGTGTCCTAAGAGCTCATATAGCTACCTAAGGGGTCATATGGTGTACTGAGGGGTCATATAGTGTCCTAAGGGGTCATATGGTGTCGTTAGAGATCATATGGCATCTTAAGGGGTCATATGGTGTCGCTAGGGATCATATGGGGTCCTAAGGGGGTAGACATGTGTTATAACACCATATGACCCATTAGGACATCATATGGTGTTGTTAGGGGTCATATGGTGTCTTAAGGGGTCATATAGGGTCATAAGGGGCCACACGTGTTAGAACACCATATGACCCCTTAGGGTGTCATATGGTGTCTTTAGGGCTCATATGGTGTCCTAAGGGGTCATGTCATACATACCTGGATGTTAAAAAGGGTCATATGGTGTCTTGGGGTCATATGGGGTCCTAAGGGGCCACACATGTGTTAGAACACCATATGACTCTTTAGGACATCATATTGTCCTAAGGGGTCATATGGTGTCCTAAGGGGTCATGTCATACATACCGAGATGTTAAAAAGGGTCATATGGTGCCACAAGGGGTCATATGAGGTCCTAAGGGGACACATGTGTTAGAGCACCATATGACCCCTTAGGACACCATATGACCCTTTAGGAGATCATATTGTCTTAAGGGGTCATATGGTGTCCTAAGGGCTCATGTCATGTACTAGGATGTTAAAAAGGGTCATATGATCTCCTAAGGGGTAAGTAGAGAGGTGGAGGGAAGGAGGGAGGGATTATGAATAGAGATAGAGGAAGAGAGAGAGGAAGATGGGAGATAGTGATAAGTTTAGAGGGGGAGAATAGATAAAGAGAGCTGGAGAGGGAAGGAGATAGAGACATGTGAGATATACAAAAGTGGAGGGGAGAGTTGGAGTGAGGGAGAGAAGGAGAGGTATTCAAAGAGAGGGAGGGAAGGAGAGGTCTTCTTTACTCCACCTCTCTATGAAGTACCCATCTATCTATATTGTCTATCTCCCCTCTCCCTCTCTCTAACTACCTCTCTTTTCATCCCTATCTACTTTTATCTCCCATAATTTTCTACCTCCTTCCCTCCATTCTACTATTTATCTCACCTCTCTCTCTCTCTCTCCCTCCCTCCTTCCATCTCCATACTCTCTCTCTAGATACTTATCTCTATCTACTTGACCTTTCTTTAAATACCTCTCCTTCTCTCCCTCACTCCAATTCTCCCCTCCACTTTTGTATATATCACCTATCTCTATCTCTCTCCTTCCAGCTCCACCTCTCTCTATCTATTTTACCCCTCTCAACTTATCACTATTTACCCTCTCCCTCTCTCTCTTTCTCTCTATATATCTCCCTCCATACAAGACCTCTATTTCTATGTTTTCTTCTATCTCCCAAATCTTCCCTTATCACTTCTATCAATCTCACTCTCTCCCCACTCTCTCTGTATTACCTTTTTATCAACCTACATCTCTCTCCCTCCCCACCTATGTCTCTACCTCTCTCTAGAGTGAGATAGAGAGGTAGAGAGGGGATAGAAGGAAATTAGAGAGGGAATGAGGGAGAGAGAGAGAGAGAGAGAGGGAGAGAGAGAGAGAGAGAGAGAGAGAGAGAGAGAGAGAGAGAGGTATGTAGAGATAGATAGATAGGTATATGTAGAGATATAGAGGTCGGTAGGGAGTGAGGGGATGTGTAGAGATAGATGAGATAGAGAGTAAAGAGTTAAGGATGTGAGAGAGAGGTAGAGATAGGTCTATATTTTGGGAGATAAAGGAGAGAGTGAGATGGAGAGGTAGAGAGGAGATAGAGGGGAGATGAAAGTAGAGAGGGTGTTGGTGTTTGGTCATTTGATCTTAACCGATAATTTTTTGTTTTCTTGATTCAACTGGTACATGTTTGATTAGATTGTTGTATGATGACTATGTTGTATGTTTTTATTGATGGCAACTATGTTTTTATAGTCATCTAAGTCTTATAGTTCAACCAACAAGGCTTAACCGGTAAGAAGAGACAGTTTTTATCAAAATCGGT
Source organism: Cryptomeria japonica (assembly GCF_030272615.1). Taxonomy (NCBI): domain Eukaryota; kingdom Viridiplantae; phylum Streptophyta; class Pinopsida; order Cupressales; family Cupressaceae; genus Cryptomeria; species Cryptomeria japonica. The sequence goes on from NC_081409.1 coordinate 208,074,328, forward strand.
AATTAGGACTTTAACCGATAAAAGACAAACAAAATAATATTTCAACAACCAGTACAGGAAATATATGAGGAATGGGTTGATGCGGTTTGGCAGAAGCAATGAAAACTGGTAGATGAAGTCATGTTTGTGATTGCATGTGGTGATTCAATCAGGTGAACGAGATTTGATTGACATAGCAGGTATTCTGACTGAGACTTAATCGGTAGTGATGAAAATCACTCAGATTGGTAAAACGACACATAATTGGATTTGTTATGTCGATGGCCGACATAACTAAGGCATGCTATGAACCTAGGGAATTTTTACAAGGTTCTAGCTGACCTAATAACATTTTTAAGATGTGTGATGAGTTATGAAGGAATATATGAGTATGATCTTGAATGTGTGACAGATATCATTAGCAAATTTCGTATTTCTGATAGTGTGGTGATCAGAGGAGTTATGAGATGAAGTATATGTGATGTTGTAATATTATGAAGTGAATCTTATCAGACATTGAAGGTGTTATACTAAGATCATTTGAACTTGTTGTCTCCCTAATAGTTGCAGCAAGAAAATCCTCTCACAAGGTCACTCCTAACAGGGTCCAGTATCCTAACAGGTCTGATCATTAAATCCTCTAACCGGGTGACACATTAACTTGTGTTTGAAAATCCCAGTAACTTGGGTATCTCCTAATAGGGCTACTCCTCATAGGACTTATTGTACAGCTCTTAACCTGGCTTAGACACTCCTAATAGGGTGTGCCCCTAACTGGGTGTTGTAGACCTTAACCAGTCAGATCTCTATAATGCAGATAGTGGATCTTTGTGCGTATTAACTCCCACTGTGGTTTTTCCCATTTGGGTTCTCCACGTATAACCTCTTATGTCACATGGTTTATGATTTATGTGGTGTTTTATTACTTGGTGTTATTTCTTATATACCTATTGAGTTTTAAGTTGGTGAAATTGATAATCAAATTTGTATTGTTTTTACCTGCATTGATTCACCCCCCCCTCTCAGTGCCTTATAAGTTCATCAATTGGTATCAGAGCCTAACTTCCTTAAGGATTAATCTCTTAGAAGGTATCTATAATCCTAAGGAAAATATGGGGGAAGGAATGAGTTATCGAGAGATGGGTAAGGAACTTGCAGAAACCAAGATCGATCTAGAAACCCTAAGAGGCAAGTATAAGACATCACTAGCTAAAAGGAAAGAACTAACCAAACAATTGTTGGAGATCAATCAAAGAAGCTCTTTTGATGGAGAAAACATAGATGCATTGGTTGAGGAAGTGGAGAAACTAAATAGTGAGAAAATGAACCTGAGGAGAGAGATTGAAGCCCTTACAATCCAGATGAGTCAAGAACTTGAAGCTAGGAGGGTAGTTGAAGACAAGATCAAAGAGAAAGATCATGAGATCTATAAGATAAATAAGGAAAATTGCACTCTATATGCACATTGGCTTGAGGAAAAAGAAGAGAAAGAAGAAATCAAAGCAGATCTTGATATGGCAATATCTCTTAGAGAGACTCTTATGAAGCAAAATCAAGATCTTACTAAAGAGCTTGTAGAAGCTAATGAGAAGCTTAAAAAATTCAACAAGAATTCTACTATGCTAGATGAATAGATCCAATCTTAGAGGATGCATGGTGATACATCTGGGTTAGGATAAAATATATTTGAGAATGGAGAACCTTCCAGTACCAAGAGCAACATGCATGAAGGTAAAACAACTCCTAAGGCTCAGAAACCTACTGGTAAGAAAGCTTACAAACCTATTTGTTTTAATTATCATAAACCAGGACATACTGCTAATGTTTGTAGAAGCAGATCTAATGCTAATACTAGTTATAGACTTAGTACTGGATATGTGCCAAGAAAATTTGAAGGTTACTGTTATACATGCAACATGTATGGGCATAGATCTATTGAATGTAGGTATGGAGCCAATTATCCAACACCTCATATGAACCCAAGAACTGTTGGTGGTTGGAGAAGAAATTTTAATGACCGAAGAAGCACTAATTGGAAAAGACCCTATGTTAACTGGTCTAGTCCTTATGAGATAGAGAAAATAATCAATATGATTTGTTCAATTTGCAAAAATTATGGACATGTGGAAAGGAACTATAGAAGAAGGACATGTAGAGGCAATGCAGGACCGTGGAGAGCATCTGGAATGACATGTTATCATTGTAACAAACTAGGACACACTGCTAAGTTTTGTAGAACACAGAAGAACCAACTGGTGAATCATTCTGTAGACAAGACAGGAAAGTAGAAAGTTGATATTGAAGAAACCAAAGCCGAGATGAATAGAATCTGGAAGAAGAAGAGTGATGACAAACCATTTGAGGAATCAAATTCTTCACCTAGTGTGGAGAATCCATCACCAACAAACAAAGTTGTTTCTACAACTTGGGGTGAGCGTATTGTCAAATCTTGAGATTAACGTCTGGATGAAGTGCTGTAAGTTAAATTTGCATATTTTGATTCATTTTTATGTTTATAAGTCTTTTTGAATCATAACCAGTAAATATCATTCAGTTTTAGCAACTAGTAATATACTTAAGAGTGTTTTAAGGAGTTTTAGGGTTTTGTCAGTTAAAGCATTTAATGATGTAGATAGAAAGAAAATAAAAAGAACATTTTGAATTTCATTTCTCACATTGCGATCTTGAGAGCATTTGGCAAGCGAGCAGAGGAAAGAAAGTTTTTTATTGTAGCATTCAACGTGTTTAGCAGATACTTGAGGTGATCGGAAGTGCATTGTGAATCAGTGATCATGTAATGAAGGTTTTGATGGTGTGAAACCCTAGTTCAGAAGCAGGAAAGGTATTTATCAGTAAATCTTACTCTTTTCTTTGAGATTTTGTATATTTTAGTATGGATACTCTGCATCTTGTTGATGTGATCGAGAGGTCACGACCAGAGTTCAAACGTCATCCTTTCAAGTTAGAAGAAACAGACCCTGTTGGTGCCCTATCCAGTATACCATATGGAGTTTTGCATGTCGAGGATGTCAAATCATTTTATCGCTGTAAACTAGAGGACATGGGTGTATCAATTATTCATGATCAGTATAAATCATTGTGTGATGACAAGAGCATACTAAAAGAACAATTTAAGAGTGTCACCAAGAAAGGGTTTCACCATGCAATCAACTTCGTTAATGATTTTGATAATGAGTTAGTTAGATTTGTTTTAAGTCGGATTCATGATCAATATATGAGTTTGGATCGATCACATAAAATAGCAAAGGAAGTCATTCATGCAGTAATCGAATTTTTCTCAACTGGTGAAGTACCCTTACTTAGATCTATACCAAAGAATGATGTGGAGAAGTTGACAGGATCAAAATGGGATGGTAGAGCCATGACAGTAAACAACATCAATGATCCAGCTGTGAAATATGCCTCTACGATGATTGGGTATAGGATTTAATATTCAAGCAGAATGAACAACATATCGACAACTATTCATACTGCCTACCAAATGGTAAAAGAGAACATTGACTATGATTTTGCAGAGGCACTAAGAAGTCAACTGATGGTGAATCTAGAAGCTATGAAGAAAGACAAGAAGTTGAGATTCAAATTCATACAATTGATTTTGGGATTGTTTTTCTATTTCCAAAACTGTTTCCCTAGTATTGGAGATGTTCAATGGATTGAAGGTACCCTTGCACTACTTCAAATGAAGAACAACATCAGGATGCTGAAGGACAAGTTTGATAATATTTCATGGGGTTACTTCAAGGAGTTTCAAAAGAAAATGCATGCTAGAGAGTGTATAGCGATAGTAGTAAACCGGTATGAGAAAATAATATGTTTTATGGTGGATACATATACTTGTATAATGGAAGAAGTTCTCCCTAAAACCACATGGGTATTACCTATGGGATATGAGGTAGACAAGGATCTACTCATTGCTTATGTTGATCATCTGTTAGAGAAATCGACAAATACCACTGTAGAGAGATTTGGGACATACAAAGAAAAATCACTACAAGTCTACTCTGAGCTGCAGAGACCAGTGAGTGCAAAGAAGATAAGGAAGGAGGTAGAAGCATTTGTTGAGCAAGCAGGATTTACAAAAGAATAGATAGCAGCAGCTAGGGCAAAGCATGCAACAGAGCAAGGTGAAGCATCTAGTGTACCTACCAGTACCCCTACCAGTAAGACTAGAGTTGCAAAAGCCAAAGCAATAGAAAAGAAGATGGAAGAAGACAAACCAACTGAATCACAAAGAGGTAAACCATCTACAATTCAGTTCTGGAGAATGCAAAAATTTGTTGATCCACCTGCTGTACCAATACAAATGAGAAAGAGGAAGAAGCAACAAGCCCACAAACCAGAAAATGATGAAGAGGCTACTGAATCAGATAAGGATAAAAGAACACTTAGAGCAAGTGTTAAGAAGCCAAAGACAACCGGTAAGGGAAAATCACTTAAGAAACCATTTACATTAGAAGACTCTTTCAATAGGATGGTTCAAATAATTAAGGATTATGGAATATACAAAGGTTTGAATACATTTTTTATTCATTTATTTGAAAGTCAACAAAGGGAGATTGAAGATGCAGTCATCTTCAGTATGAATAAATTTAGCAGGGCCCTCATTGAGCTATAAGGGTAGATTCCAAATTCTTTGTATAATCTTATTGATGCAAGGTGGTAGGCTTCCATTAGCCAAGACAAAGAATTCATTGATTATATCTTTAGGCACCTGCAACCAGAAGCAAGTGAAGAGGAGATTGAAGCAATAAGGGTTAATACAAAAGCATCATTCAAATCCAAAAAGAGATTAACAAGAATGTTAATAGGAGAGACCAAATCAGTCCAGAAGGAGACTGAGATATTGATCAAGAAGGCTTTAGGTTTGATCTCAAATGAAGAAAAACATGAACAAGTTGAGGAAGGTAGTTCTAAAAAGTTCAAGTCAGAAGAACTTCCTAAAGGTGTTAAGATCACATATTTTGAACCAGATAACAAGTATATGCATGATGATCCTATTGATACTGAACCGATATTCATTCCTGATGATAACACCAGAGATACTGTTGATAACATAGATGCATTTGATGTTGACGTTCAAATGTTTGAACATCATGATTAGCAAGAGGAACAAGTGGAGAAGAAAACTGAAGAAAAGAGCTCTAATGAGCCACCGGTGAACACACAGCCTAATGATACTCAAACCCCATTGGTAAGTGTAAATGTTGATGACAGTCAAAAGGAAAAGATGGAAGAAAAGACCGATGAGGAAGCACCAATGAATGAACAAAATGTGGAAACACAACCACCATTGATAAAGGACATCACTAAAGAAGTGAAGACATAAGAAGATAAGACCGAGAAGGAGAAAACAGAGAAAGAAAAGGCAGAGAAAAAGGAGACAAAGGAGAGGAAAATAATTGATGATTATGATGATGACTCGGTTAGCATTAAAGGACCTATTGATATGGAAAATTTGAGTTCTTCTCAATTGATGGAGATTGCAACAACAACGCAATCACGTTCTCAAAAGAAGAGAATGAAGGAACAACAAAGAGAGGCAGAGACAATCAAGACAATAGTTGATATTTTGTCTAGTCTCCTACCAGAGACTAATACTGAAACTTTTGTTACTCCCACTGACAAACTTGGACAGTTGGTTACTGATGCATGAGATCAACTCAAGACTTTTGAAGATACAACATACATATCAGTTGAAAAAGACTACAAGAAGAAAAGGACAAAACATCTGATGTCTGAGATAGATAAAGGTAAGGTAGCACTCACGGTTAATAAAGACTTGTTGAAGAATGGACTCGAAACTGGAGGAAAGATTTTGGCTATTGTTTCAAAATTTTCACTGTTTTGTGATGACTTGAAGGAGAAAAGGGAAGATGTCGAGAAAGAGCTTGGAATCTTGAGTGAAAAATTTAGACCCCTGAATGACTCAGCTATTCATTTTGGTAGATCATTTGTAGACTTACATCACAAAATTGAGGTGTCTGAACATGAGAAGGTCAAATAGGTAAGATCATTAAAGGAGCTCCAGACTCAACTGATTCCTAAAGTGGAAATTTTACAGTGAGCATACAAGGAGTCAAGGGCTATTTTGGCTATACTTGAGATGAGCACAGTTGATGCATTGGAGGAATTGACAGGGTAGACAAAGACACATGTTGAGATTACCGACACACTGTTAGAGACATGGGACAATGATCTCAAACAGTTGAAGTTTCATTTCAGTGACGCTTTATCTAAAATTGCTTTGTACAGACTTTATGACTCTTTTATATATATATATATATATATATGCTCTAATGTAAATTTTTATGTAAGCTGTATATATCTTTTATGTATTTTACTTCTTTTTTTGGCATTGTTGTCAAAGGGGGACTAATAATTAAGAGTCAGTCATGTAAAGGGGGAGTAATAGGAGTCTCTTTCATTTTTGTATAACAAGATGCAATTGCTAAGGGGAGTACATTTCATATAGTCATTTTTTGTCTTGCACACTTAGTTGACAAAATTTTTCCCTAAGTGTTGCCATCAATTCCAAAGGGGGATATTGTTAGCATTTGATCATTTGATCTTAACCAGTAATTGTTTGTTTGCTTGATGCAACCGATACATGTTTGATTAGATTGTTGTATGATGACTATGTTGTATGCTGTCATGGATGACAACTATGCTTTTATAGTCATCTAAGTCCTATAGTTCAACCTACAAGGCTTAACTGGTAAGAAGAGAGTTTTTATCAGAACCAGTAATTAGGACTTTAACTGGTAAAAGATAGACAAAATAATATTCTAACTACCGGTACAAGAAATCTACAAGGAATGTGTTGATGCGGTTTGTTAGCAACAATGAAGACTGGTAGATTAATTCATGTTCATGACCGCATGTAGTGATTCAATAAGGTGAACGATATTTGATTGACAGAGTCGGTATTCTGACTGAGACTTAACTGGTGGTGATGAAAATCACTTAGGTCGGTAAAACGACAAAGAATTGGATTTCTTATTTCGGTGGCCGACATAGCTAAGGCGTAATATGTAAGATTTTCTAGATACATTGAACCTAGGGAATTGTTACAAGGTTCTAGCTGACCTAATAATGTTTTTAAGATGTGTGATGAGGTATGAAGGAATATATGAGTATGAGCTTGAATGTGTGAGAGATATCATTAGCAAATTTCGTATTTATGATAGGGCGATGATCAAAGGAGTTTTGAGATGAAGTATATGTGATGTTGTAATGTTCTGAAGCAGATGTTAACAGACACTGAAGGTGTTATATTGAGATCATTTGAACTTGTTGTCTCCCTAGCAGTTGGAACAAGAAAATCGTCTCACAAGGTCACTCCTAACAGGGTGCAGTCGGATCCTAATAGGTTTGATCATTAAATCCTCTAACCAGGTGACACATTAACTTGTGTTTGCAAATCCCAGTAACTTGGGTAGCTCCTAATCAGGTTGGTCCTCACAGGCCTTATTGTACAACTCTTAACCAGGGTTAGACACTCCTAATAGGGTGTGCCCCTAATCAGGTGTTTTAGACCTTAACCGATCAGATCTCTATACTACAGATAGTGGATCCTTGTGGGTACTAACTCCCACCATGGTTTTTCCCATTTGGGTTTTCTATGTATAACCTCTTGTGTCATGTGGTTTATGCTTTATGTGGTGATTGCTTACTTGGTGTTATTTATTATATGGATATTGAGTTTCAAGTTGGTGAAATTGATAATTGGATTTGTATTGTTTTTACTTGCACTAATTCACTCCCCCCCTCTCAATGCCTTATAAGTTCATCAGAGGGAAGGAGGGAGGGGTGGAGAGGTAGATATGGAGAGAGAGAGAGAGAGAGAGAGAGAGAGAGAGAGAGAGAGAGAGAGAGAGAGAGAGAGATCTTGAGTGGGAGAGAGATGTATGTAGAGAAAGATAATTTGGTAGGGAGGGTGAGAAAGATGCCTAGAGAGAGAGAATTATATATGTATAGAAATAGAGGTAGGTAGAGAGTGAGGGGAGGTATGTATGTAGAGAGAGGACACATAGAGTAGAGTTAGGGATGTGAGAGAGAGATAGGTCTATATTTCTGGATAGAGAGAGAAAAGAGATATAGAGGTAGAGAGGGGATATAGGAAGAGTGCTATGGATTGAGATGAGTCTAGAGCTCAAGGAAGATAAAGAGAGAAAGAAAATGTTGATAGGAGACAGCTGATTACTGAAATTTGACTGTTTGAAAAAATTATAAGATCTTCTAAAATCTAGAATTTTCATTATAACTCCTAGAGATTTGAAACCACTTTCAAACATCTTGACATTATAGATATGGAGAGAGATGAGTCTAGATATCAAGGAAGATAAAGAGATTGAGATAAAGAGAGGTAGAAAATAATGAACTGCTGATTACTGAAATTTGACTCAGTTTGAAAATTTGATTACTGAAATTTTAAAACGAGATCCTGTTTTAAATTTTGGCTTGGGATCCCAAACCATAATGAGATCCCGTTTCATTTCTCATGTGCTCCATGCGATTTGCCATTTTTTTCTAAGTGTAAAACTTCCATACTAAGTATACACAACTTCTTGCCCTTACCCATGTGGTGATTTGATCGAGTTGAGGGTTCTGATATGGAGATTGGTTTTCAGTGTTTAGGTGTTTGATCCGTTGTGCTCCGATATGATCATATCTTGTGTTCCAGATTTGGGAGAATGTTTCGGATGTTCATGTGTATTTTCATTTCAGGTAGTTCATGATTTGATGCTCCACAAGCTATCTTTTTTTGTCCGAGTTGTTGTTGTTAAGTGTTCTTGAGTGTTATTGCATTGATCAATGAAGATTTGAATAAGTGGTGTTGGTGTAGCTATTGCGGATGGTTCTAACATGTTTGTTGGTATTTCTTAATCATGTTCTATTTGTATTGGTGGTCCACAATCATCATTGTGTGAGTTCTTGATGATCTTATGGGTCCGGTGATATTCTTGGTGTTATGTGGTATTTTTGGTGATGTAATGTGTTGCGGTTGATCTTAGCGATGTTTTTCGGTGGTGGTGCATGTTTGAGTTGATTTAGGTCCATGTTATATTGTTTTATGACATTGTATTGGTCCAGTGGTTGATTTATGTATCATGTGATATAATTTTGTAATTAGGTGTTAAGGGTTTGGCCGACCTTGTATTCAAGGTTGATGATTTGTATAGATAGGTATAATATTCATGTAATTTGGGTGTCGGTGTTGAGTCTTGATTATCAGAGAGTGGTGTATGTGCGAACAAGTGAATTCATCTTTCAGTGTGGTATATCGATGTGAGAGTGTTGCAGGGCAGACATATGAGCTTAACTGAAACTATCATCTGGCATTAGCAGATGCTATTTTTGCAGTTCATCTTTATCAACTTGTAGTCTAAATATCTTTGTAAGGTAGTGATCATTCCCTGAGGGTTGCAACCTTTTGGGTCATTGTATTTTGAGCAGTGATCTCTAGGCAGTGTTCTTGAATGCATGTGAATTCCCCATTGCAATATTTACACATACTACTGTAGAGTATCATCTCATTGTGGGTAGTTTCCTACCTTGGTTTTTCCCTTAACATGGTTTTCCATTTTGTTATTGTTGTTATCTTTCTTTTTGTTGCAGTTGATCAGATCTGAGATAGTGCTCAATTTGTTTAATCTAGTGAAAACAAATTCACCCCCCTCTTTGTTTTCTTTCCTTGTTGTTGCCAACAAGTGGTATTAGAGCTAGATCCTCCAGAAGAAGCTTAACCTCTTGAGGAGATTCGAGATGGAAACCTATGTGTTCAAGAAGGAGAGTCCTAGATTTGATGGAAATAATTATATTGTATGGAAGGACTGGATGGAAGTTCACTTGATGTTTATTGGGGAAGATTAAAGGTAGATTACAAAGAATGTCTACAATGTTCCTCTGAATGGACCGGTTATAACTGATGAAATCAAGGAAGCTGAACATAACATAAGGGCCAACGAAGAATTGCTGAGTACCTTGATTAATTTCGAGATAACTAATGTGATGAGACTTTAGACTACACATGAGATATGGAAAAAGCTAGAGATCTTGTATGAAGGAGATGCACAAGTTAAAGTTTCTAAGTTGCCGAGTTTGAAAGGAAAGTATGAGACAAATAAGATGAGAGAAGATGAGAACATAACATCCTATTAGAATATTTAATCTTTACTTGGCTTAGCTTAATTTTTATTTAGTTTAGGATATTCCTTTATTATCCCCACATGTAATTTATCCTGTAGTACATGTGTGAGGACAAGTCATTTCTTTTATTTTCCTTTATTAAGGATTATTAGATTTCCTCTTAAGAGGATGTGGACACGTGGCACACACATTTTATGAATGGTGGAATTCATAGATTTGGAAGTTGCTTTGTAACTATAACTCCTCTCCTCATCTCTATTTAAGAGATGCCTCCTCTTTCATTTCTTCTTAATGACATTATTGTAAAGAGCCTCTCTCTCTCTCTCACACACACACACATTTTAGGCATTGCCTCATTCATAATAACACAAGGGGTTTTTCTTTTCTTTTCCGCTTTCAAAAGTTCTTGTGCCTCCTTCACATTTGGGTGATTGCTCCAAGATTTTTGCATTTCTCTTGGTAACATTTACTTCATCAATAAACTTACTTGGATTTTGTTTTTCTTTCCTTGCTCTTGTATTTCCTTTCATGGTATCAGAGCAGGTTTCTAATCCTTTTTTCAAGTTGAGATTAACGAAGGTTACCATTATATGGAGTTCACCTTCTTGTAGTCATTCTTGAGAGCAAAAGAAGTTCTTTCTCTAATATTTTTTGTTGTGTAGGTTTTGGTTTTAGTTTTAATGTTTTTTTCAAACTTGTTAACAAGTTTGCATGCATGCAGGTCTAACCATTTTGATTCTAGTGTAAGGTTTATTTTCTTAAGTTTGGAAGGCTTGCCACCAAAGTTTTCTTTTTTGTTTGAGTTTTGGTTTTGGAAGGCTTGTCGCCAAACCCATTTTGTCTAACTTGTTTTGGAAGGCTTGCCGCCAAGACATTATCTAATTTCCTTGTAGGTTCTAACTTTTTTTTGTGTGACAAATTTTTATTTGAAATAAGTTTCTTATTGATCTTTGTAATAAATATATCTAGTTTACATTTTATATTCTCTAACTTTGTGTTTTCCAGGAGAAATTTAATATTCTAACATATTCTTTTCACTGCATTATTAATTTTCCAGCTGCTTCAAACATAGCCTCTGCTTTGTCTGACTCATTCTAAGCATATCGTTTCTATATTAATTTTTTTTAGAGATATTTTATCTAAATTTCAATGTCTTTGCACTTGCGTTTTGTATTCATTTTCAACATTCTGTGTTTTGTATTCATTCGGTATTCTGCATCATCCCCTCATTTCTTTAACACAATCCTCTTGTTGAATAATGCATTTTGTGTAAATAATGTATTCTGTGTGTATAACGTTTTTGCATTCTAAGCTCTTGCATTGTGGTCTCTTTGTGTAATGTTTCATACTCTTACCTTTAACGTCTCTGTAACTCTCCTAAATCAGCCTGCATTTATTTGTTCTGTTTGGTCTAGTTACCTGATCGCATCTACAATTTATTAGAATTTATCATTATTGGTATCAAGCTCTAACGTGTCTGACTTGTTTGTAAACCTGTAGTTCTTACGTTTCATTGCTTATCATTTTTTTTTGTTCTGAGTTTCATAACTTATAAAAGGTTTAAGTCTCATGTATTCATAAGTTTATAAAGTATTTTATATATCAAAAGTTTTTAAAAATTTCATATTAAAAGTTTTAAAAAATTCATAAAGTATATAATTTTTTTTTTAAAAACACTTTTTTAATAAAGTTTTTTTTTTTTTTTAATTTAAATAGTTTTATTTTTATTAAAAATTTAAAGTTTTTTTTAATAAAAGTTTTTAACAATATAAAGTTTGTTTATTGAATTTGTTATTAAAGATTTAATATAATATTTTTTGATAAAGTTTTTTTTTATCAAATTTTTTATTTTTAAAAATTATTAAATTTTGGTTCATTCTTTATTCAAAGAGGTTAATTTTTTTTTTTAAATCATAATTTTTCATTGTCTTGCTATCATGTCTACTTTAATTCTAGAAATTAAATTAAATAGTTCCAATTATCATTCATGGAAAACTCATATCTCATTTATTTTTCGCTTCAAACACCTTTTGGATGTTGTTACTGATAAAAGTTTAGAGCCTGCTACAACTACTCCTTAAGCCGACCAAGACAGGTGGAAGGCTCAAAATGAGGAAGCACTTAGTTTGATTGGAATTTCAATGGTTCCTGATTTGTATGTTCTAATTGGAAATTGTACAAAAGCGTAAGAAGCTTGGGAAATTTTAAAAACAACTTATGATAGCTCAAATGAATCCCGAAAAATTCAGCTTCAAGATCAACTCAAAGATCTCAGGTATACAGATTTTAAAACCATGGATGAATTCTTATTAAAGTTTGATTCTATTAATAGTCAATTAACTAGTTTAGGAGTTACTCTAGCTGATTTATGTTTAATTCATCTTATTCTTAAAAAATGTCTTCCTCATCAGTTTCAGCAATTTATTACGAATATTCATGCTCAACTTGCTATTCCTAGTTTAGCTACTCAATTAACATGATATTTTTCATAATTTATTACATCAAGAGGAAGCTAAATTAATTCAATTTGGTATTCTTAAAAGTAGTGAACATGCTTTTATGTCTAAAAATCAAAATCATAATAATAATTTTAGATCCAATAATAATAACCATAATCATAATAATAATCATAAATCTTCTAATTATCAATCTCATTTTAAATCATATCATAACAATTCTCATAATAATAATCATAATAATACGTACAATAATCAAAGGAATAATTCTCATAGAAGACCCCATTGCACATATTGTGGGAAAGATGGACATATTACTAATAATTGTTTTAAAAAGAAAAATGGTAAAAATCCCATTAAACAAAATCAAAATAATCAACAATATAAAGCTCATTATAAGAAAGGTAATAATAATGGTAATTCATCTCATCGTGCATTTACATGTACTTATAATGTTTTTCAACCACTTGCGTGGATCATTGATTTTGGTACATCTCAACATGTTACTTCTCATAAAGAATCCTTTGAGTCTTTGCATCTTGATACTTCCAATATTCCTACTCAATTAGCTAATAATCATAGTTGCAAAGTTGAAGCTATAAGTGATGTGAATGTCCTTAATGGGAAATTACATGATGTTCTTTATGTTCCTGAATTAAAATCAAATTTGCTTTCAGTTCCTAAATTTTGTCAAGATTATAAGATTAACTTTTATAGGGGCATGTGTTATATCATTGATCCAAAAACTAATCTTGTTATTGCTACTGCTAAAATGGATACTAATAACTTATTCAAGTTCTATGAATTTTCTCCTACAAAGTATTCCTTGCTTACTACTATTGATTTTACTATATGGAATGAAAGACTTGGCCATCTCAATTCTAATTATATTTCATTTATGCAAAAAGAAAATATGGTTGATGGATTGCCTACTATTGTTCCTTCTCAAATTATTTGCAATGGTTGCATGAGTGGTAAGATGCATAGGGAACCCTTTCCTCATGGTCAATCTTGGAGGGCATATACTAAATTGCATCTAGTTCATAGTGATCTCTTGGGTCCCATGGAGAATCCCTCCATCCAAGGTTCAAGGTATGCTCTTACCTTTGTTGATAACTTTTCAAGGAGAACATGGATATATTTCCTTCATAGTAAGGATCAAGTGCTTGATATGTTTACTGAATTTGATATGTTTGTAGATGTGTGGGGGAAAAAGTGACACTAAGCAAACATGCCCTAATCTCACTTTCAACCACACACTTGTGGAATACGAAAGAGCCTAGAGGTATCACACAATTGGCTACTTCTTTTTGTGGAAGAGAGAGCCACGGGCTACCTATTAGGATTTCTATTCCTTTGTTGCAATTGAAAGATAAAATGATGCAAGTTCAATCCCTAACCCCAAAGTGCAAGTATGAACTAATAACAAGATTGCAGAATTAAGATTAAACAATGGAAAGCTGTAAACACAAGGACAAGACAAGAATGCAGATGCATACCCGGGGTTAAAATCTGAGTGAAAATGTTTGGGACGGGGGCGCAGGCGCCACTGTCCTGATACTGCCCCTGAAACTGCTCCTGAAACTGCTGTTCTGCAACCTGAAAAGCTGTCAGAAATGCTGAAACTTGCTGTCTGACAGAAGGACCAGGGCGCCCAGCGCCCCTGTCCCAGGGACCAGGGCACCCAACGCCCCTGTCCTAGTAGGACCAGGGCGCCCCATGCCCCTGTCCTGGGTTTCTTCTCTGCAATTTGGTGTGTTGTTCTGTCTCGGTCCGCTTCCGTCGGATCTGCAACTTGCGGCGTCGTCCGAATCCTGAAACCTGCACTTATATCTGAAAAGGTATGGTGGGCGGCTATATAGGGTTTTGCCTTAGTCAAACCCCCGCTTTGGTGATTTCCACCTCCACGAATAGCCAAGTTGTATAGTAAAAGTTGTGTGTGCAGATCTTGTGTGTGTGCAAGATCCTAAAATGCAAGTAAGCAAACTAGAGCAACCTAGAAAGTAAACCCTAATTGCTTGTAAATGATAATGTAAATGCTCCAAATCAAGATGCAAAGTGATCTAAAGCATGGATACAAATGATATAATGAGGCTTACGCAAAGACATGAAAACAACATGAAATCATACCCAACCCCAAGGGAGGGGTACAAGCCAATCTTCAGTCGGTAATCCCCTATTGCTCTTCAATGTCTTCAAAGCCCTAAATGAATGAATGAAATTGATGAATGCTTGATGGATGGATGTTGAATGTTGTTGAAGTCTTCAAAGATATGCTCTTTCGCTGCATAGAAGGTCCCTTGAAACCAAAAATCAGATCCTTTCAAATGAAGAAAGAGAGCTCTTATATATGAAACCCTAGGTCTTAATTTCAACTTTTGGCCGACCTAGAGACTGAATCTCCCACCAATTTCTTGGGGTTAAGCTTTATTTTATGATTGGATCGTGCTCCTAAAATTTCAGGAAAAATGTCCGGGACCGTGTGCACTCCGGGCGCCATGGTCCCGACAACTTTTCACCAAATTTTCAGGGCCGTCAGATATGATGATTTTAGAGAGAATCCCGAAGTTATAGGTGATTTCGAGATGTTTTGACCCTGAAATCAAGCCCCCAAGTTCAAAACAGGACCTAATTAGGGTTTTTGATTGAATGATGCATTGGAAGAATAAAATGAAAGGGGCACACTTTAATGAAAGGGCCCAACTTTATGATGTAGATGATGATGAAATAGAACCTTAGACCTAATTAATTTAATTAATTAAGTGCTAAAGGGGAAATGCAATGTAAAATGCAAAATGTGCCAAGGCAGGTGCTAAACTAGGTGTGAAATTGTACCACTCTAGCAAGTGCGTACAATTTATGACGCTACAGTAGAAAGGCAATCTAGTTCTAAATTTAAGATTCTTTGTACTAACAATGGTAGAGAATATGTCAATAATGCATTTAATGCTTATTTGAAATCTTATGGAATTAAACATGAGCTTACCATTCCTTATTCACCACAACAAAATGGTATGGCAGAACGGAAGCATAGGACCATTGTGGAAATGGCAAGATGTTTATTGCATGCAAAAAATATGGATTACAAGTTTTGGGCTGAAGCTATGGCTTGTGCAACTTATATAATTAATAGAACACCTACTAAAGCCTTAAAGGATAAAACTCCTGAACAAGCTTGATCTGGTAGAAAGCCCAATTTACAGAATTTAAGAATTTTTGGTTCCACGACTTATGTTCACAAATATAAGGAGAAAAGACAAAATTAGATGCTAAATCTTCTCCTTTTATTTTTGTTGGTTATGATGAAAATACTAAAGGTTATAGAGTTTACAATCATATTACCAACAAGGTAAAAGTTGAAAGAGATGTTTGTATTGCAGAAAAGGGCATTCATGATTGTTCTAAAGTGGAGGATGATGAAATTTCTCAAAGCAAAGTTGTGCTTGTGGAGGACCAACCTCCTTCTCTTAACCCTACTCCTAATGCATCTCTTTCTATTCCTTCTAGTGATAGTGATGATGATAATAATAGCTCTACTCCTCGTGACTCTTCTTCTAATGATGAATCCATTACTTCTAAAAGAAAACCTAAATGGTTCAATTCTTTAAATCAAGATAGTGATGAATACTTGGCTAGAATGGATAGACTTCAAGCTAGAAGAGTTAATTATTGTAATTGTGCTTTAATGTCTACTATTATGAATTCTAATGATCCTAAATCATTTGATTAAGCTAAAAATCAACCACATTGGCAAACAGAAATGAACGAAGAATATGATACTTTAATTTCTAACCAAACTTGGGATTTAGTTCCCTTGCCTTATGATAAAAATCTTGTTTCTTGCAAGTGGCTTTATAAAACTAAATTGAATGCTAATAACCAAGTTAGTAAATTTAAAGCTGGATTAGTTGCTAGAGGTTTTTCTCAAATTGAAGGCTTAGATTATATTGAAACTTTTGTTCTTGTTGCTAAAATGCCTACTGTAGACACCCAAAATTGTCATGTCTAATTAAATAAATATTTTATTTATTTAATTATCTAAGCTTAATTCTTCTATTAATTAAATAAATCCTTATTTATTTAATTAATTCATTTATCCTCTTCTAGCCTTATTTCTCATTTAAATAAATACATTTTTTTATTTAAATTATCCTTTTCCTAAATTAAATAAATATCTTATTTATTTAATTATCCCACTTCTTCTATTAATTAAATAAATATTTATTTATTTAATTAATTCATTAACCTTTTCTACCCATGACACATGTCATTCATTTCTTAATTCATACACTACCTACCCCTTTCATTATTTTATTATTTCTTTTACCTACCCTCTAATCATAGCCGACCTCCTTTTACACCTCTCAATCTTATCCCTCCATTTCATATAGTGTCTTCTATATAAGGAGATGCTTCCTTCATTATCAAACCCTAATCATTCTATGCATTCTAATCATCTTTTATGCACTTGACTACACTACGATCCTACTAGCAACCACATTCCGTTCTTTGTTGAGCTCTTGTGCACATAAAATCTGAGAGCAAATATATCAAGCAAGATCAATGGAGATAGGAAGAATGGAGATTCAAACCATATTGGACATGTGATGATATAATCTTTGTGATTTCGTTTGATTTACATTGTCTTAGGTAATCTTCATATGTTATGGTGGATCTTTGTTGTTGTTAGGCTAGGGTTTTGTGGTTGAATTCATTTAGCCTTTCAATATCGTTATTATTTTTATCCATTTTTGCCATATACATTTTGGCACGCCTCGTGGGACATGTATTTTTCTTAGATCTATATTTTTTGCAGATTTTTCTAACCCTATATTGCTATTTTGTAAAACAATTTGGAGAATAACCTTGTGCAGCTAGGGTTTTGGACACAAAATCAAGATCTTGGAGAGATTCGATCATATCTCACAAACGGATAGGAAATTTTGCACCAAATTTTTTTTCCAGGTTGAAAAAAGTATTAGGAGCTCTCAATCCAAAATTCAAAATTTTTGGAGCAAATTTTCATTTTCTATGAATTTTTTATGATTTTTCATAAAAAATTAATTTTGAGAGAAAATGAGAGACTTTTTCGGATTTTCTTACATTTTTGGAAATCTCGCATAATTATACACAGGATCTATTCTTTGTGATTTTAATTTTGATACAAAATATGTCCCTAAAAATCAGATCTTTAAAAATTAAAGTTTTTCCTTATTTTGATCAGATCTCACAAACGGCTTTGAATTTTGACATAAAAAATTTTGTGCAAGTAAGGAAAAGTATTAGAAGAATTAATTAAAAATTTTAGATTTTTTGGATCATTTTGTCAATTTATATTAATTTTTTATGAGTTTTCATAAAAAATTAATTTTGAGAGCAAATTAGTGAATTTTTTAGATTTTCTTACATTTTTGGAAATATATAAGAATTATACATAGGATATATTCTTTTTTATTTTAAATTTGATGCAAAATCATTCCTCAAAAATCAGATCTTTGAAAATTAGGGTTTTGCATTATTTTACTCATATCTCACAAACTGCTTGGATTTGTTGCAGAAAGTTTTTTATGAAGGTTTGGAAGACCATTAGGACTCTCCAATAAAAATTTCAGATTTTGTGGATTGATTTTGCATTTTATATGAATTTTTTATGATTTTTCATAAAAAATTAATTTTTAGAGCAAATTAGCAAATTTTTTGAATATTTTTACATTTCTGGAAATATATTGAAATTTTACAGGTGTTTTTTTTTTATGATGAATTATATCTTTGAATTGGTCAACAAAACACATTGTTGAAGGCCCCTATTTCACAAAGTCTTTTGGATCTAAAATTTACCTAACTTGTGTGCTTGCAGGAAGGGGTGATCATTTGAAACAATCCAAACTACTAATAAATCTTTGTTGCAGGTCCTTGGAAAGGGTTTTTGGATTTTTATTGTGTGCCTTGTTTTCATAGACTTGCAAACACTTCAATTGGTGCACTAAAATTGAATCAGTGTCTTTTGTGTCTTGAGCAATAGGCTCTTTTTGTTTAATCTTTAGAGGGCCTGTCTTCCAGTGTGGTCATTAGGACTACTAGTGAGAAGAGAATGACCCAAGTGGTAGCGAGGAAAACCCACCTCTTCCGAACCACTATAAACAACTGTATTCATGGTGAAAACTATGGATAACGTGTGCTGATTAGTTCATACCGACACTATGTCTCCCCATAAACCCATTTGATCAAATTTATTTGATCAGTTGTAGGGCGTAACCCCTACCAGCTGGGAGCCTTTTGTATTTACAGAGTTGAAAGTGCCGCATGTATGGCTACACGAGCGGATGCCCTTACTAGCAACTTTTTGTTTTAGAAGCCCAAATCCTTCTAGTTGTTGGGGCAGGAGGTCGGACCTCTAGTAGCGGCCCACACACATACGGTTCTTAGTAGAGATACAAAGTTCACCACGGGGAGTTTTCATGGGGACTGATGCTTGGCTGACCCGAGAAGTGAGTGCTGAGGGTGGAGCCAGTGAGGTCAAGCATCTAAGTATCCGCTCTAAATAGCGTAGCCTCGAGGGTAAAACCTCATGTGGGATCAACAACTATTGTCTTGGCCAGCCATAAGAATTGTGCTTGACTTATTTTAAACATTCAAAACATTCAAGACCAAACAGCAAAACATTGTGTCTTTTGTGTCTTCAAGTGTATGCAAAACAATTTTACATCAAACAACACACTTTTCTTGGAGTCATTTTGAGTCTAAACACTTGCAAACATTGAGTCCTCATCAAAATTGTGTCCTCTTGTCATGAAAAATAGTCAAACATTCAGATTTGGTCACAACCAACAACTTCACAAATTGGAAAAATTTTACAGTCCAGCAAACAAGAGCAATCAGTTTCAGAATTCTTGAGCTTCCTAGATTGTTTCTCCAGGTTTTTATCTAGCATTCAACTTGTCTTTGGGTCTCACAAAGTCCATCATTTCTTTACATCTTGAATTAAATTTAAATTTGTCTAAACTTGAGTCAAAAGGTCACTTGCTTGTCCTCATCATACTTTGTCAACACACTACATACAACAACACTTTGCTAAGTGGTCCCTCATCAAGGTTTCTTACCTTTGGGTCTCATTTGGTCTTACTTAGAGTCAAAGTCAACTTACCTCATCAAGAGAAACTATCCTCTCTTTGGAAGTCACACCTACTCTACTACATACATACTTGGTCTTACACTTTGGACATTGCAAGTACACCTCAGATTCATTTACATTCCATCCAACTCTTGGTCTTCCATACTTTTTCCATTTTCATCTAGTCTCACACATCTCGGTCAATACCTAGTTCATGGTTGAAACCCGTCTTCAAAAATCTAGGAGAGAAACTAAAGAGGCTCAAGAGTCTGCAAACATGAGTTCTTATGAGTATGACAATGATATCTTTTTCAATTCTGATCATACTACATTACCTGACATGGATGCCTATAGAAACATTCCAAATGTTGAGAACATGGACACTACAAACAACAATGATACACACAATGATGATATGGACAGCTTTTCAGTACATTCAACAGATGTGGAAGAATCCATTATGGATCCCCGTTTCAATCAATTGGTTGAGGAAATAATGAGGAGGGATAGACAATACTTCTTACAAATGATGGCACAAAGTGGAGCCAAGATACCTCATGATTTTGACATGTCTCAAATAATGGAAAATTGACCTTTGCAACAAACTCACTCCAACATGGATCAAAGAAGGCCTAATAGTGGAGGCAATAGAGGACCACATATGGTGCCTGAATCACCATCATCTTTGTTTTAAAAACCAAAGGTCCCACATACACATGGTCAAGCATATGATACTCACCTTCACAAACCATTATGGAAGTCTTATGCAGAAAGATATGCTCAATCACATATCAATGCTAAGGACCAACCACCAAAGCAATTGGATATTCAAAGGCATGTTCAAAATTTGGACACAAGGAAACCCCATGTCAAATTTGGGGGCAACACATTAGACCATGACATGCCTATAGAGTATGGTATACATGGACAAAATAGATATGGCGTTCCTCAACATGAATCTATACCAAGTGGTCCATATATGCAGCATCACTATAGACCTCCTCCATATGAACATGTGTATGATCAATATCATCCATATATGCAACATTCTCCTCCTCCAATTGGTGCCTCAAGCATGGGGTATGGTCCAAGAAGTCGATCTCCACCTAAGAGCAATTTGGAGCAACAAATCAAGGACTTACAAAAGAAAATGGAGGACATAAATACACCAAAGCCAACATACACAATGAGAGACATATGTCCTTATCCATTTGACAAGAGCATTCCAATGCCTCCATTTCCTACACGATTTGTGATGCCTAAGTTTGATAGGTATAGAGGAAAAGGGGATCCTAAGGCACACATAAGACAATTTTTCACAGCTTGCATTGAGGTAGCAGTAGAAGAGACATATTTGATGAGATTATTCCCACAAAGCCTAGGTGATCAAGCTATGGAATGGTTCTCCCAACTTCCACCTGGTATTAAGTCATGGGGTGATCTAGCAGAGGCATTTATTCAACATTTCTCCTACAACATAGAGACAGACATATCAGTCACTACTTTGTGCAACACCAAGCAAAAAGAGGGAGAGTTTTTTGCATCATTCTTACAAAGATGGAGAAATCTAGCCAGCAGATGCTCTTGTGAAATTCCACAAAAACAAATGGTAGAAATGTTCACCCAGAATGTTAACAAAGACATTGGCTATGATCTAAGAAAAGCTTGTTTGTCCACCTTCAATGATGTTATTGAAAAAGGCTTAGCAACAGAGAAGGTCCTAATTGAACAAGGAGTCATTAAGATATTCAAGGAAAACAAAGATGACTTTAAAGGAAAAGACAAGCCGAGATTTTGGAATAAAAACAAGAACACAATCAATGATGGTGTTGTTGATGCCAACACAGTGCAACCCAAATTCATTTTTTCTGGATCAAGTTCTACAAACAATCAAGTGAATACTCAAACAACTTCTAGATCATGAAGGAAGTACACCCCATTGGGAGAACCACTTGAGTCAGTTTTCAAAAAGCTAGTGGCAAACAAAATAATCACTATTCCAGATTTTCCTCCATATGAACCAAAGGTTAAACCAAATTGGTGGAATGATGATGAATATTGTGAATTTCATAAGAGCAAGGGTCATAAGACAAGAAATTGTCATCGACTGAAGAACATCATACAAGATCTCATTGATAGAGGTGACATTGAGATTGAAGGACACTCATCCAATCAAGAACATGAAATGTTTAAGGAACCATTCCCAAAGCATGACAAGGGAAAAGCTACAGCCACAGATGACCAAACAAACTATACCAGAGCAACCTATAACTATGATTCAACTATCAATCACATTTCGATGGACAATTACGTCTCTACCATTATCATCAAGGACAAAAACCCTAAGAATTCTACCCAAAGACCCAAGATTGTCCTAAAAGGTGTTGGATCTTCTTCCGAACCTACCTCTGAATGTCATGTCACAACTCGTCGAGTAAAATCACTTTGCAAGGTGCTCCAACTAAAAACACCACTTCTTCATCAACCAAACCTGAGTACGACCTTGTAGAACAGTTAGGGAAGACACCCGTGCTCATCTCCATCCTTGAGCTCTTACACATATCCCCCGCACATAAAGCTATTCTTGACAAAATCTTGAGAGAAACTATCATTCCTACTGACCTGAACGTGGACCAGTTTCAAGCCATGGTGGGATACCTTTTCATTCCACACTCCCTTACATTCACAGAAGTCGATGACGCCTCCGTAAGTCAACCACATAATGCACCTTTACACATTGAAGCCTTCATACACAAACATAGAATCAAACAAGTCCTGATAGATGGAGGAGCAGGTCTAAACATTTGTACATTGAGCACAATTTAATAATTGGGATATTCTGATAAAGTTGTGAATTCTACAAACAAAATCACCATCAAGGCATATGACGATGAAGAGCGTTCATCCAAAGGCATAGTCACCTTGCCTCTCAGAGTTGGGCTAGTTACGAAGGATGTGGTTTGTCAAGTCCTAGACCTAGATCTCACATACAATATATTAGTAGGACGTCCTTGGATTCATGAGATTAGCGCAGTCCCATCTACATGTCATCGATGCATCAAGTTTCCACACAATGGAATTCAAGTGACCGTCAAAGCTGACCCAAATCCATTCATATATTGCAACAATTTGTGACCTAGATCAAAAATAACAATTCCAGTCAATCGAGAAGCTATTCCTTCATTAGCATATGTGGATCTAGAATCCTTGAAACCTTCTACATCAAAGCAAGCAGAGCTCAAAGAAAAGTTCAAGTTTAAAGACATGGGATGTGGTGAGTATATCTTTCATGTTGATCAACTCCCACTATCTCCTAAGAGATTGAGTCGAGAGGAACAATCTATAAACAATTTGCAAGGAATTGGGTGTGAACCACCTAGTGTTGTGGCTACTAAGTTTGAATGCAAATCTCCTCTAGTGGTGCAAGCATCTCTTGATATCAATAGTCCTAAGAGTGGTTCCTACGAAGAATCTATTGAGCATATCGCCAAACCTCTTGATAACTCACATAGCTTTACCATATCATCCACTCATTCCATTTCCACTCCTCTCCCAGACTTGGATCAACAACAATTACAAAAGCCCTCACTAATCAGGGATCACAAATCAAGCTTTGAAAAGAAAAATCTAAAAGTCAAAACTAAAGAAAAGTCCTTTAGTCCAAATAAAAATCAAAAGCTATTGGACTCTGCAAAAATCAAAGTCAAGGATAAAAATCCTATGAAGCAAAAAGAGCAAGAGATGATCTCCCCTAATATCAAAATAACTGGAGGCAAAAGTTCTAAAATTTCAAGTCAAAAAGTATACTTGTTGATCCTAAGTCTCCATCATGCTATCCTACTTTCACTTCTTTTTGCAATCATAAGCCTTCATCACTCATTCACTTGTTCCGCACATCATTTCCCTTCTGGCGATACATCATGGACCTTTAATGGAACTTTCTTGAAGGACTTTGTTATTAGGGATGCCCAAACTTCTTTAGGTGACACGCATATGGGCCTGCGTAGTCCTCACACTAGTA
Source organism: Cryptomeria japonica (assembly GCF_030272615.1). Lineage (NCBI taxonomy): Eukaryota > Viridiplantae > Streptophyta > Pinopsida > Cupressales > Cupressaceae > Cryptomeria > Cryptomeria japonica. Next base: position 208,098,068 of record NC_081409.1, read on the forward strand.
ATTCTATTTCTGTTCCTTCATCAAGGAAGACAGTCACTCGAGCTACACATCATTCAATCAAGGAACAATGTAGCTACAATCACAAAGTCAAGCCTCGCACATTTGAGGTAGGTGATTTGGTTCTCAGAGAAAACCCCAAAACTTAGCAAGACAGAGAGAAGAAGGGCAAGTTCAAACCAAATTGGCTTGGTCCTTACATCATTACAACAACATATGGATCTGGGGCATATCAGCTCTCAACTACAGAAGGTGAACCTTTGGAGGATCTTATCAACAGCATGCACCTTCGCAGGTTTTACACATAGCTCTTTAGAGTATCCTAATTCAAAAATACAAAAAAATAAAAAATTTCAAAAAAAACAATAAAAAAAAATAAAAAATACAAAAAAAATTATAAAACAAAAAAAATCGTTACTTGGTGAAAACCTGGCAAACAGGCGCCTTGTGACACAAAAAACATTGAAAAATCGAAAAAAGTAAAGAGAAATAATTTCGTCCAACGGTGAAAACCACTTCGGTGGCGCCCTGGGCAAGTACCATGGTGAAAACTGGGTCACCAGTGCCATGTGTAGAGACATTGCTCCTCCCTCCTTCAGGATTCTCTTTCATCACTTCACTTTGCACACACTCACGACCAATTCATCCATAATAAACTTACCCATTCCCATCATTGCTTGTTATTGATCTACCCAAGATTGGTTAGCCATTCATAATAAACCTCCCTTTCCATCCATAATAAATTAGATCCTATATGTGGCTAAGGCAAATCCTACGTCTAGTGATGGGTGTGGAACTGAGAACATCACATGTTTCGAGGAGTACAATTTCGTCCAGCTTCCTTCAGTCTATCCACGCACAATCCGCAATAAAGCAACATTTGCATCACAGATCCGCAATAAAGTTCCATCTTCTTCGCAATAAAGTATCAGTTTCATGGATTCAGTCAGTTTCAGATGAGACACAACAGCAACAATGGGCTTCAACAAATCAAATCTTTCAACAGACTCAGACAACATTATGGTTCAGTGCTATCTATCCTTTCTGTGAAAGTAAACATTGTGACCACAATCAAATAAGACTTATACAAGTGACAAGAGACACTAAATTTGAGGACTACAGTGGATGTTGGTGTCGAGTCTTGGTTTTCTTTTGATTTTATCTTTTGGTGACATGTCTTTTAGCTTTTTCGGGATGTCTCTGACTAGAGATTTTATCTCTAGGATGTCTTTGACTAGAAAGGAAAGGATGGGGTATCGTCACCTATTTGTATTTGCTATCTGTGGATTGTCTTTTAGTAATGCTATGACTTGTCCAAGGATATGAGGACACTATGAGTCTAGTATGAACTGGGGCATTCCTTGTTTGTGACTGTCTTATCTCCATGCAAATAGGTACAATGACTTTCTGGGTCGAACATATGCCTCGATTGTCATAACCTACTTGCCATAATAAAGCTCAATGATGATAACGCACAAGAAGCTCTTTCACTTTCATATCTTTTGTCTTCCATCCCCCGTTCTTGATTGATTTCCATCATTCTTCTCGAGTCCGCGTAGCCTGCTATCACATGACTGAGTATAATGACACACCAAAAACATTTGCATTTCATGTAGTTGCACCTACATTACCACATATAAGCATTTCATACATACATATAGATATCACAACTACATCACATCCTGCACACAACACCTGTTAGCACAATTTACATTTGCATTATCATATTCATCTGCATTATATACATTCACATTTGCATCATGCATACACATATAAAACATAAAAGAACAAAAAAAATATATATTGCATTGCATCATATACATATTTGCATCCATATCATAAGCATCACATAAGAACATCTCATCATATAGGTACACATGCATATAGCTACCGCAAAGATGAATCATCTCATATATATATAAATAAAGTGTCATGATACAATGATGTCAAAATCATATGGCTACAATCACCTGTAGGTGTCTACATCATCATACAAAAATGGTACAATACTGATACATAGGGAGCCCTCTATGGCTATGATGAACTCCCTCCCTCAGAGCCGGCTGGCCTCGACGGAGTCTGAGCCCTAGAAGGACCCGCCCCAAGATCATCCCTCGTGGCCCCTGCATCCTCTGCAACCACCCCTCGTGTCGCCCTATCCAAATAGAGGAACCCACTGATCACTCCTGCCAATACTACTGGTAGTGCTAATCTTGTCTATGTCATCATGTCCCATGCCACATGTCACACCCTCATCTCTAGTCTTGGATCCCGGAACACTCGTCTTAGGGCCTCCCGGTCTCCATCTCGATCATAGGGAATCAGCTCCCCATCGATCGGTATCCTCAGGATCCGGTATACATCCTCCAGGGTGACTGTCATCTCACCCATTGGCAAATGAAATGTACATGTCTTGGAGTGCCATCTCTCCACCAGCGCAGTCAATAGTCCCATGTTCACCCGAAACTCAGGCACATACAACACATGTCTCAATTCCATAGCCTCGATCGTAGCTCGCTCCTCGGCTGTCAACTCAGGTCGCAACCTTTGAGTCGATGGGAATCTCTCCCGTGACTCCAACATAAGAAAATACTCCTACAGTCACACAAATAAATCATCTCAGTCCTTGTGACACTTACTGTTCATCACAAAGTGTTGCTTCTATCCTAGTGGTACTCCCTATTCATCACAAAGTACTACATGTTTGGCACTCCCTGTTCATCACAAAGTGCTGCTCAGATTTGCACTCATTGTTCATCACAAAGTGCTACTCATATTTTAGTACTCCCTATTCATCACAAAGTACTATATCTTGGTACTCATTGTTCATCACAAAGTGCCTTGATCTATCCTATCCTAGGGCCTCTGCTTGAGTGAATCCTCTTGAGTAGTTTCCTAATTGGCAACGTATGTTCTATCACAGAATTGTCAATCCTAGCCCTATTTGTTATCCTAGTCTTCCCTAGAGGACTTGCTTGAGTGTATCCTATCAGTAGCTTATCCTATCGACAATGTATGTTCATCACAGAATTGCTGATTTGACCTAGAAGACACAAATTCATATTTTTGGACACAAATGTGCTTTCATGACATAAACACTCTTTTAGACCGCATAAACGCGCCTGGCACCAACACAGATGTGCCTACATGTTTTTGACATTTTTTGGACCCTATTCTAAGAGCATTTATTACTCTACCTAGCATGCATTAATGACAACAATAAATGCATCAAAGTACAAGGAGGTTTGTGGTACTTACTAGCTCTCCTGCCTCTGCTGGCCTCTGAAATCGGTGAATGCGATCGAATCTATGAACCAAAGCCATCGCTGCTGACTACTGCTGCTCTTTTCTCTCTCTGCACTCTAATCTTGTGGATTTGTAGATGACAATGAGGACGTATTTCCCTCGTGGTCTATCTTATAAACTACCCTAGCCCTAGCCCTCGCCTCCCAAGTCAGCCTTCATTATCCCGTGACTTTGTCACTTTATCCAGTCAGTCCATTCTATCCCATCTTTCTTATCGAGAGATTGTTTGCGATCTTTTCAGACATTTTCATCCAATCTCTCGAGGGGGCATATCATTCCCATCTTGGGGAAAATTTGTATCAGTTCATATTATCTTCTTTGAAACAACGCGACAAGCCGCATTGTCTCAAAGAGGGGCAACATGTAGACACCCAGAATTGTCATGTCTAATTAAATAAATATTTTGTTTATTTAATTATCTAAGCTTAATTTTTCTATTAATTAAATAAATCCTTATTTATTTAATTAATTCATTTATCCTCTTCTAGCCTTATTTCTCATTTAAATAAATACATTTATTTATTTAAATTATCCTTTTCCTAAATTAAATAAATATCTTATTTATTTAATTATCCCACTTCTTCTATTAATTAAATAAATCTTTATTTATTTAATTAATTCATTAACCTTTTCTACCCATGGCACATGTCATTCATCTCTTAATTCATACACTACCTACCCCTTTCATTATTTTATTATTTCTTTTACCTACCCTCTAATCATAGCCGACCTCCGTTTACACCTCTCAATCTTATCCCTCCATTTCATATAGTGTCTTCTATATAAGGAGATGCTTCCTTCATTATCAAACCGTAATCATTCTATGCATTCTAATCATCTTTTATGCACTTGACTACACTACGATCCTACTAGCAACCACATTCCGTTCTTTGTTGAGCTCTTGTGCACATAAAATCTGAGAGCAAATATATCAAGCAAGATCAATGGAGATAGGAAGAATGGAGATTCAAACCCTATTGGACATGTGATGGTATAATCTTTGTGATTTCATTTGATTTACATTGTCTTAGGTAATCTTCATATGTTATGGTGGATCTTTGTTGTTGTTAGGCTAGGGTTTTGTGGTTGAATTCATTTAGCCTTTCAATATCGTTATTATTTTTATCCATTTTCACCATAAACACCTACAATTAAACTTGTTCTTGCTTTAGCTTCTAGAGTAAATTGACCTATTCACCAAATGGATGTTAAAAGTTCTTTTCTTAATGGTGATTTACATGAGAAAATTTATATGTCTCAACCTCCTAGTTTTGTTAAGGTAGGTAATGAACATTTAGTTTGCAAGTTAAAGAAATCAATTTATGGTTTGAAGCAATCTCCTAGGGAATGGTATTATAAGATTAATGCATTCTTTCTTTCTCAAGGTTTAATTAGAAGTAAAAATGATCCAAATTTGTATATTAAACATAGTGAAGATGACATTGTGATTATTATTTAATATGCAGATGATTTAATTCTAACTTCAAGTTCCAATAATTTGATTTCTGAAATTAAGTTTCAACTCAATCAAAAATTTCAAATGACTAATTTAGGTCTTTTACATTGTTTCTTAAGAATGCAAATTTAGCAAACCTCCAAAGGAATTTTCTTATCTCAAAGTAAATTTGCTCAAGATCTCATAGATAAGTTGAAAATGAATTATGCTAACCATGTTTCAATTCCTATTGAATTAAGAACTAAGTTAATGCTTGATATGCAAACTCCACTTGTTGATCCTACTTTCTATAGATAATTAGTTGGATGTTTGAATTATTTAACTCTTACTAGGCCAGATATTGTTTATAGTGTTGGTTTGGTTTCAAGATTCATGTCTAAACCTCAACAAACACACTTTAAAGTTGCTAAAAGAATTTTAAGATATATTAAAGGAACTATTAATGTAGCTTTGTTTTATGATACAAATTCTAATTTTACTTTAAAAGGTTTTACTGATTCCGATCTAGGTGGAGATCCCAATGATGGGAAATCTACTTGTGGTTATTATTTTTTTGTTGGTTCAGGAGCAATTTCTTGGAATAGTAAAAATCAACAATCTACCTCTCTTGGATCCATTGAAGTTGAGTACAAAATGAACCAACTCCTTTGTATTGTGACAACCAAAGTGCCATTGCCTTAGCTAAAAATCCACTTTTCCATGCAAGGACAAAACACATTGCTCTCCAACACCACTTTATTAGAGAAGCAATTGAAGACAAGCAAGTTTCACTCCTCTATTGAAAGGGGGAATACCAAGTTGCAGATATTTTGACCAAGCCACTTTGTAAAGAAGTTCCAATTTCATTGTAAAAATCTTGGTTTGCATCCCATTGAAGGGTTTGATGTAAACTCCCCAAGTAAAGCTTAAGGGGGGGTCTTAGAATATTTAATCTTTACTTGGCTTAGGTTTATTTGTATTTAGTTTAGGATGTTCCTTTGGAATCCCTACATGTAATTTGTCTTCTAGTACATGTGTGAGAACAAGTCATTTCTTTTATTTTTCTTTATTAAGGAATATTAGATTTCCTCCTTAAGAGGATGTGGACAAATGTCACACACATTTTATGAATGGTGGCATTCATAGATTTGGGAGTTACTTTGTAACTCCTCTCCTCATCTCTATTTAAGAGATGTCTCCTCTTTCATTTATTCTTAATGGCATTATTGTTAAGAGACTCTCTCTCTCTCTCTCTCTCTCTCTCTCTCTCTCTCTCTCTCTCTCTCTCTCTCTCTCTCTCTCATTTTAGGCATTGCCTCATTCATAATACCACAAAGGGGTTTTTATTTTCTTTTCCCATTTAAAAATTTCTTGTGACTCCTTCACATTTGGGTGATTTCTCCAAGGTTTCTATATTTCTCTTGGTAACATATACTTCATCAATAAACTTACTTACATTTTGTTTTTCTTTCCTTTCTCTTGTATTTCCTTTCACCCAAATGTGAAGGAGGCACAAGAACTTTTGAAAGGGGAAAAGAAAAGAAAAACCCCTTGTGTTATTATAAATGAGACAATGCCTAAAATGTGTGTGTGTGTGTGTGTGAGAGAGAGAGAGAGAGAGAGAGAGAGAGAGAGAGAGAGAGAGAGAGAGAGAGAGAGAGAGAGAGAGAGAGAGACTCTTTACAATAATGTCATTAAGCAGAAATGAAAGAGGAGACATCTCTTAAATAGAGATGAGGTGAGGAGTTACAAAGTAACTCCCAAATATATGAATTCCACCATTCATAAAATGTGTGTGCCATGTGTCCACATCCTCTTAAGGAGGAAATCTAATATTCCTTAATAAAGGAAAATAAAAGAAATGACTTGTCCTCACACATGTACTAGAGGACAAATTTGATGAATACTAAGAGGGGGGGGGTGAATTAGTACACCAAAAAATATTGTACTTAAACACTTTAATAGTCTAGCAGTAAACCAGTAAAACAGTTTAGCAAACAAACCAGTTAACACACATGCAAACCAAATAGAAAATAATGCATTCACCCACAGAAGAACAATCACCATAACACAAGAGATTTTGACGTGGAAACCCAAATGGGAAAAACCACGGTGAGATGAAACTCATAAGTAACTATCTGTAGAATAGTAACTAGACCGGTTAAGGTCATACAATGTTCTTTACCAGAACAGATCCTGTTAGGAATCTCAATCTCTATTAGGAGATAAGTCTGATTAAAGACTACCTTGTGAGAGGATTTCAGATCCACAGATGTGAACCACCTTGTTAGAGGATTTACAAAGGCTTTTCTGGGCCTACTCGGTTAAGGTTTTCTAACTTGTCAAAGATGTGAGTAATCAACAAGTGAATGATCTAGCAAATGGCACAGTCTGCTTGATTAGATCCACTGTAGCTCATAGCTAATGCATTTCAGCATTACTCCAGTCTTTAGTAACTCCTTACTCTGTTACAACTCATAGACTTGATCTTCTCAGTTAAGATCACACATTCAAGAGGTTTTTCAACCACTACAAAACCTAACAGCTATACTCGCATACTCTCTCTCTTTTCAAAACCCTAGACATGATGTCCTTAAAAGGAATCTGATTTCATGTCGGTCCAATAGGATTTTATTACAAGTTCCTAGGTTCATTGTATCTAGACACATTTGATAACACGACACAAAGACACCATCAAAATGTCGGTGGATGGTAACTCATCAATAAAATATACTAGTTGGTAACTCATCACAGAGTATTATCAGTTTGTCCAACTTTCCAGTTACTGGTTGGTGACTCAGAGTAATACCAGTTCAAACAAATTTTTGGTTGACAAAACTTGAAGACTGGGAAACTGATAACTGCCGCTTCTAGCTCCTTTGCTCTGCTCCGCTTGAGATCTTTAAACCGCTTGATCTTTCTATGCCACTTGGGTCTTTATACTGCTTGAGATCGGTAAACACTTTCTACATAACATTAATAGTCTAGACTACAACATAATACCGGTTTGGAATAAAATACCAGTTGAGTATAATTCATACATTCACAAAGTGATCTCATAGCAAGTGTGTGTCCATCAATGAAAATCACAACATAATCATCAAAAATGCCAACAATATCCCCCTTTGGCATTGATGGCAATACTTAGGAAAATTTTTGACTTCTAAGTGTTTTACAACAAAATCATGCCATAAACAAAATTACTCCCCCTAAGCATATACACTATCCCTTTTGCAGACAATACAATGTATACTAATTTCTTACAAAGATAGACATGAAAGTATACATAGCATGCATCAAAATTTAAATACAGATACTACTCCCCATCAAAATTTTAAGTATACTACTCCCCCTTTGCCAACAATGACAAAGTACAGTTGAATAACCCCTATTCTATTAGCTTTAACAAAATAAGAGTTTATGACAATAGAGAGTGAAATTTGTCAAAAACGGATTTAAAGTCCTGCATAAATGTCTTCATGGATAAAGACCATGATTCAAGCAATGAGGTAGCAACCTCATTCTCCGTTTGCATCTGATAAACCTACTCTTCCATGGCATCCAAGGTACTCATCTGTTGAGTGACCGTTAGGGCATCCAGATTTAGATAGCATTTCTGAAGAATTTGTAGCCTTGGCAGTAGGACTAGTTGAAGTTCCTGCAAATTACGTGTCCAGTTGCTTATCTCTGCCTCTATTCTTGTAGACTAGAGTTGAAACCAGTGAGCAATTTTTTCCATATGTGGAGAAGGAATCATATGGCATCTTGAAGGTGCAAATAAATGACTGCATATCAGATTGCATTTTGTCCTTCTGAGTGAGCACATCATCACAGAATAAATGAGGTTGGAAAATCTTGCTGAGTAGTAGATTTCCCTCATCCATTGCATCTTTGATGTCCTTTTGTGCCTTCTGAAGTTCTGACCAAATATCATTCAACTTCTTCACCAAGGCAATGTTCAGAGCCTTTTCATGCTCCTTCTTGGCATTTGTTTCTGCAACTTCTTCTAGGCTTTGGACCTGGTCTTCCACAACTGTACATAGAAGCTTTAATTGGGCAAGTGAGGAATCGGTACTGGGGAGGTTTGTACCGGGTATCAATTGGTGAGTGTTTCCACTGCAATTTGGATAACATCTTCCTCCTTTTTCCTCCTTAGAGCATCCAATTGCTCTTGAGAAAGCTTAATGCTCTGCAGTAGCATTGATTCATTTGCAGACTGAAGGTCAATAGGACTGGTAATGTTAGCCGGTTTGGCTTGACTACCAGTTGCCTTTGGAGTCTCCATCTGAGTGCTTTGTGCCACTTCTTCTTTCTCTTTGGCTCTTTTCTTATCTTCTTCTGCCTTATTTTTCTCTTCTTCTTTCTGCTTCTCTTCCTCTTCATCCTTCTTCTTCTTCTCTTCTTCCTGCTTCTTCTTCTCTTGCTCCTTTTTCTTCTCCTCTTCCTTTCTCTTCTCCTCTTCCTTTTTCTTCTCCTCTTCCTTTTCTGCTTCCTTCTTGTTCTTCTTCTCATCCTCTTGTTTCTTATTCTCCTCTTCTTTTCTCTTTTCTTCCTCTTTCTTTTTCTTCTCATCATCTTTCTTCTTTTCCTGTTCTGCCTATTTTGTCTTTTCTTTCTCCTGTATCTTCTTCTCTTCCTCTGCCTGTTTTCTCTTGTCTTCCTTTTGTTTCTCCTGACCTTCTATTTTTACTGGTGTATCCAGAGTAACATTGTCACCTTTTAAGGCACCAACATCAATCGGTTCCATTTGAGTGGTGACTGGTTCTCCTTCACTGTAGTATACTTCATCCAGTTGAGTGATTTCAGGTTCTTGCTCTGCTTTCCTGTTGGCTTCAGCCACTTCATGCAGCCTTAAAGTTGATTGAGCAAGGGAGTGGGTATCTTTGACCACTTCCAAAACTTTTCCTTCCAATAATAGGAGTCTTCTTCTTCTCATGAAGAAGAGGCCCTTATATCTCTCCACCACTTCATATAGTTCTGTTTTAGGCATATCAGGAAAGTATTGTGCAAATACTTCCTCTCTTATTTATTGTTCCTTTTTTATGGCAATGCGCCACTTGTTGTCTAAAGAATTATACAAAGAATCAGGTGTCTTAGGCTTAATTTATGAAGGCCACCAGTCATTAATACATAAATAATTGATAACTTCTTGTTCAACTTATTTCTTTTCATCATCATTAAAATCATCAAAGCACTCTTTCAAACCACCAAGTACTTTTCTTCTAATATTCTTAATTGTTCTTTGACAATGTGTCAAAGGTTTGTAAGAGGAAATATCAATATTTACCGGTGCCGATGTTGCCGGTTCATTCTTTGTCTTTTTCCTCATTTGCCTAGTCTTCTTAGGCTGTTCATCATACACAGTGTCCTCCGAGTCTGGTGTATTGCTTTTTGTCTTCCGCTTCCTCTTAAAGACTTTGGTAGGTGCCGCTTCCGATTTATTCTTTACTGGTGACCGCTTGGTCACTTTGGGACTTGCTGGAGTAACCGGTGTCAATGCTGAAGGCATTGCCTTTCCCTTCTTTACTGAGGGTTCTTGAATAGGTGTAACCCTTTCTAGATAGGTGTTGGTTCTCTTTGCTTTTGGTTCAAGAGGTGAGGCAAGTAGGGTAGAGGCATATCCATCCAACATATCATACATTACCTCATATCCCATTGGTTCCACTTCTTCTTGTTTAGGCTCAACCGCCTCCATTATGCACTCATCAACTTTGATGGTGAAGCAGATGTCTTCCTCATAATTTTTGACTATATCACCAGATATTCTTACCCTTTGGTTCATTTTGCATCTGAACTCATCAAAGTATTTTTTCAACACTTTCGAATAGCTAGTTCCAACTACTTGTAGGCTTTCCTTGATTTTCTTTGTCACCGGTTGGTCAGTTGACCATTGAATATCACCTACTCCAGGAAAGTAGCCTTGGAAGTAAAAGAACAACCCAACCAGTAGTTGTTCGAACTTAAATCTCAGTGCATTGTCCTATTTGATTGACTTGAGATTCAACAGAAGTTGTCTTTGCATACAAGTGCATAGATCAAACGATGCATCTTCCTTGATCATCCTATAGGCGGCATTTATTGCTGTAGCAGAGACATAGTTGATTCTGTTGGCATGGAACATTCGGTAACCTATCACCATACATGCATATTTGACAAGATTGTCCTTGATTGAATTGATAGTCATTCCTCGTGAATCTCTTATAGAACCAGTGAGCTTAGTCATTTCTGTCTTGCTAATCTTTCTTAGGGCTGGCACTTCACCGACGTTACAGAAACCGGTGATGGCATGAATCACTTCTGGTGTGATATCATGTGTCCACTCTAAGTACATCTTATCACCATGTACTCTGATTAGAATAATGTGAATGTGATCATCCGAAAATTCTTCAAGAAAATAGATTGCGTTGTGAAGTTTCTTCTTTTCCAGAATGCTAAATTCCGGTTTAATCTTCTTATCCTTTCCGCATAACAGACTCAACTGGGAATGGATCATTAGAGATCCTAGGTCTTCAATCTTGCAGTCAATGAAATCTGAAATGCCTTCTTCCACTATGACACCAGCAGGTATTTGAGATAGGGTATTGTATTTTGCCTTCCATTGAATGAATTCTATAGAATCAACGGGTGCACTAGAGCTAGCATGTGATGCTAAAGCCATGATAAACAGAGAATTTTGAAAAATACCTCCGTAGATCAAAATTTAGGGCTTCACAATTTGAACTTTGCTACACACTCCTTCGGTTGCAGAAATACTGCTTTGCATTCTACACTTCTCCAACAGATGTTTGCTTCAGATTCTTCTTTAGGATTTTGATAAATTCTTTGAATCGTAATGTAAATTGCTTTTCTTCGCTATGTGCTTGAAAAATTCTTCACTTGTGAACTTGATAAGTGAAAAATAACTTTGAAAAATTCTTTTATACAAGTTATTCACCTACCACAATAAATGCTCCACTATTAGGGCATAAACCCTAATTTGCCTTTTACCATTTCTGGTCTTCTGCCAACTGACAGGTATCACATACCAGTTAAGGTCTTTTACTGGTGTCAATCGGGGGTTTGTGATATTTCACCATTTGCTCCCCCTAAGCTTTTCTGATGCTTAGTTTGCCGGTTCAGTGACTTCCACACTAGGTGCAGAAACCAGTTCTTCTTGAATCACTTCTTCTGGCTTCTTCTTCCAGGTTTTCTTCATATTTGCTTGAATAGTTTCAACATCACTATTTTCTTCCGGAGTGACTGGTATATCATCTGATATACTCTTTCTACTTCTGTAGAATCTTGCAGAATGACCCAGTTTGTTGCAATGATAGCAAACCATTCTAGGTGCTCTCCAAGGTCCATTATTCATGTTTCCATTCTTCCTTCTACATGTTGTAGCAGTGTGACCATGACCATGAAAAATCACATAGATTGCTCTCCATCCGGTTGCTGCTTGATAGCCACCGCTACCTGACTGATGACTATAGGTATTAAACCGGTTTAGGTTCCGGTTCCTAGAGGGTTCAGGAAAAACTCATTGATTCCTTTGAGGATACCTTCCGGTATTGTGCATGATAGACCTGCAGTCAAATTCTCTATGCCCAAACTTGTTGCATGCATAACAATTACCATTGAATCTATTGGATCTAGGCTTATCGTTTAGAAAATAAGGAAAATTATTGTAAGCCTTAGTTCTACATACATTAGTAGTGTGTCCTTCCTTGAGACAGTTAAAGCAAACAGGTTTGAACTTTTGCTTACCTTTATTCTTTGATGCCTGTTGTTTCTTTGATGCTCCACTTTTTGTTCCAGAGGTCTCACCTTCCTCATATTTAGAGAAACCAAGTCCATTGGTATTCTTTACCAGTTTAGCTGATTCAAGCTTTTGTTCTAGCTTGACAGAGCTCTTATTGAATTTGGCAAGTATTTCCTTTGACTCAGTGAGTTCTTTGAAAATGGCAGCATTGGATTCCTTCAAGGATACATTCTCAGAGATAGCCATGTTTAGTTCACCTTGCACTTCTTCTTTTTCCATTTTGCTTCCATGAAGATGAGCGGTAAGTGCACTGATCTCTTGCTTCAGCTTGGAGATCTCATGATCTTTGTCTTTTACCAGATTTTCAGCTTTCCTCTGGTTCTCAAGCTCCTAACACATTTTGATAGTTAGGCCTTGAAATTCCCTTCTTAGTTTGGCATTGGACTCATTCAGTTTTTCAACTTCTTGAATTAGGGCTTCCATGTCCACTTCATCAAAAGTACTATTTTTAGTTAGCTCCATTAGTTTTTTAGCATGCTCTCTTCTTTTTTCCTGAGAGGCCTTATATTTGGCCATAAGTTCATCATAGGCTTGCTTAGACTGAGTGAGCTGATGAGTAAGTTCCCTCACAGTGTATTCCCCTATATCTCTTTCTAAGTGGTTAGACTTATAGAAAGGTTGGCTCTGATACCAATTGATGAATACTAAGAGGGGGGGTGAATTAGTATACCAAAAAATATTGTACTTAAACACTTTAATAGTCTAGCAGTAAACCGGTAAAACATTTTAGCAAACAAACCGGTTAACACACATGCAAACCAAATAGCAAATAATGCGTTCAACCATAGAAGCACAATCACCATAACACAAGAGATTTTGATGTAAAAACCCAAATGGGAAAAACCATGGTGAGATGAAACTCACAAGTAACTATTTGCAGAATAGTAACCAAACCGGTTAAGGTCAGATCGGTTAAGGTCATACAATGTTCTTTACCAGAACAGATCCTATTAGGAATCTCAATCTCTGTTAGGAGATAAGTCTGATTAAAGACTACATTGTGAGAGGATTTTAGATCCACAGATGTGAACCACCTTGTTAGAGGATTTACAAAGGCTTTTCTGGGCCTACCCAGTTAAGGGTTTCTAACTTGTCAAAGATGTGAGTAATCAACAAGTGAATGATCTAGCAAATGGCAAAGTCTGCTTGATTAGATCCATTGTAGCTCATAGCTAATGCATTTCAACATTACTTTAGTCTTCAGTAACTCCTTACTCTATTACAACTCACAGACTTGATCTTCTCAGTTAAGATCACACATTCAAGAGGTTTTTCAACCACTACAAAACCTAACAGCTATACTCGCATACTCTCTCTCTTTCTAAAACCCTAGACATGATGTCCTTAAAAGGAATCTGATTTCATGTCGGTCCAATAGGATTTCATTACAAGTTCCTAGGTTCATTGTATCTAGACACATTTAATAACACGGCACAAAGACACCATCAAAATGTCGGTGGATGGTAACTCATCACAAAAATATACTGGTTGGTAACTCATCACAGAGTATTGCCGGTTTGTCTGACTTTTCGGTTACTGGTTGGTGACTCAGAGTAATACCGGTTCAAACAGATTTCTAGTTGACAAAACTTGAAGACTGGGAAACTGTTAACTACCGCTTCTAGCTCCTTTGCTCTGCTCTGCTTGAGATCTTTAAACCACTTGATCTTTCTATGCCGCTTGGGTCTTTATACCGCTTGAGATTAGTAAACACTTTCTGCATAACATTAATAGTCTATACTACAACATAATACCAATTTGGAACAAAATACCGGTTGAGAATAATTCATACATTCACAAAGTGATCTCATAGCAAGTGTGTGTCCATCAATGACAATCACAACATAATCATAAAAAATGCCAACAAAATTACATGTAGGGATTCCAAAGGAATATCCTAAACTAAATACAAATAAACCTAAGCCAAGTAAAGATTAAATATTCTAACACATCCTTTATGGATAAAGTGAATGAACTTCTTATGAATATCAGATGTGCTGATGAAACTCTTGAGGAAGATGAGATTGTTGCTAAGGTGCTGAGATCCTTGCCTTCTACTTACAAAGATAATGTTGCTGCTATTGATGAGATCTAGAGTGTGAGTACTATGACAAGAGATATGTTGGTCAGTAAGATAGCTACATTTGAGTTGAGAGAATTTGGTGAATCACATGGTAAATTGGAGACTACATTTAAAGCCTATGTATCTAGGAAGTAGCTATATGATCCGAGAGAGAGTTCATCTAGGGTCTCTAGATATGAGAGATAAAAGAGAGAGATGGAAGAGCAGGAGAAAGAAGTGGATGAGATTGAAGCACTTATTGCTTGGAGATTGCCTTAGGGAGCTGGTAAGTATGATGGGAAGTTACCTTTGAAATGTTTCTCTTGTAATAAGATAGGACATTTTTCTTTTGGGTGTCCTAAAAGAATGTCTAGGTATGATAAGCATGAAAGACATGATAGATTTGATAAGAATGATAGATATGAGAAGCATGACATGTATGATAAACCCTATAAGCCTAACCGGAAGTAAATACATCAGAAGAGATGCTATTATGTTGTTGATGAAGGTGTGACAAATGGGGAATTAGAGAATCAAAATTCAGGAGATGAATTTGTATTTATTGCTATCAAGGAAGATGATTTGGTACCAGTGAATGCTACAAGCTGCATTTTTGAGGAGAAAGATGAATGGGTAATTGACAATAGTTGTTCTCATCATATGACAAGTGATAAAAGTAAATTTGTGAATATGGAAAGGTACGATGGTGGTATAGTAAGAATTGGGGATGATCAAGCTTGTGTGATTTGTGGTAGAGGTTTTATATCTTTTGATGGTAAGAATAATACCAATGATGTCTTATATGTTGACGGTTTGAAGAATAATATTTTGAGTGTTGGATTAATGGTTGACAAGGGATATAATTTGCAATTCAAGAATGGTAAATGCAAGCTTCTGAATGCCTCGAGTATAGAGATTGCAATAGGGACTAAGACCAAAGGTAATATCTTTCACTTGAATGTCGGTGAGAAAAGTTGGTTGATTGCTTACATAGATGAAAGTTGGCTATGGCATAGAAGGATGTGTCATGTTAATTTTGACTACATGATAAGGATAATTTGTACTCAATTTGTTAGAGATTTTCCTAAGATTGTGAAGCCCTCTAATCCGCTATCTAAAGAATGTCAGTTGGGAAAGAAAATAATAACTTCATTTAAAAGTAAGCTATATACATCTAATGGATTATTAGATCTTGTGCATACTAACTTGTATGGTCCTACATGAGTGAGAAGCATGTAGGGTGACAATTATTTCATTTTGTTGATTGATGACTACTCTAGAATGATGTGGGTGACTTTTCTAAGGGAGAAATAAGAAGAATTGGAGAAATTCAAGATATTCAAAGCTAAGGTAGAGACTGAGATAGGATTGAAGTTGAAGTGTCTGAAATCTGATAGAGGAGGAGAATTCATATCTAGTGAGTTTGATAATTTTGTGAGAGGAATGGGATTAGAAGACAATTATCTACTCCTAGAACCCCTTAGCAGAATGGAGTTGTTGAAAGGAAGAACAAAACAATTTTGAATGTTGCGAGAACTATGCTGATTGAAGGAAATATTGTGCAAACCTTTTGGAAACAAGTTGTTAGCACTGCTATTTACATATTCATCAAGTGAATATAAAAGGTGATTCCAATAAGACTCCTTATGAGCTATGGTTTGGCCATGTTCCTATAGTTAGATATTTCAAAGTTTTTGGAAGCAAATGTTATATAAAAAGAGATGAGGATATAGGAAAGTTTGATGCAAGACGTGATGAAGGAATCTTCTTCAGATATTCTACTAAGAGAAATGCCTATTGGTGTTACAATAAGAGGTTGAAGAAGATAGTGGAAAGTGCAAATGTGAAGGTTCATGAATTTCATGGGAAGAAAATCAGAGCATGCATATATGAGATTGATGATCAGGATATTGTTTCTAAGCTTGCATAGACTGAGATCCTGAAGTAGAGTGATCTGGTGGAGACAATTAGTCCAGATATTGCTGCTGCCAGTGAAGAATTTTAAGATCCCGAGAATCAAAATAATTAGAAGACTTTGAGGTATGTGAAATTGAATCATTATGAGAATCAGGTTATTGGTGATAAGAACAAAGGTGTGATGACTAGAAGAAGACTTGTTGCTGAAGAGATATACCTGATTTTTAAGATTGAACCTAAAAATATTATTGAAGCATGTAAGGATGAGAATTAGATAAAATCTATGGAGGAAGAGTTGAATCAGATTGAGAAGAATAACACATGGGAGCTTGTTCCAAGACCTAAAGACAAGAATGTGATTGGTACTAAATGGGTATTCCGAAATAAACTGAATCTAGCTAGTGAAGTGGTGAGAAACAAAGAAAGATTGGTATGTAAGGGATGTTGTCAGATGGAAGATATTGATTATGAGGAAACCTTTTCTCTTGTAGCCAGAGTTGAAGCTATTAGATTGCTGCTTGCATATGCTACTTACAATAATTTCAAGGTGTATCAAATGGATGTCAAGTCAACCTTTTTGAATGGTGATCTTGAGTAGGAAGTCTACATTGAGAAACCAAAAGGATTTTCATTATCAGATGAAGGAGACATGGTATGCATATTGAAGAAAGCACTTTATGGACTGAAGCAAGCCTCTAGAGCCTAGTATGCTAGATTATATAAGTATTTAATGAATTTAGGATTTTGTAAAGGTACTGCTGACTGTAACTTATACTTTAAGGTTGAGAATGATAACATTTTGATTGTTGAAGTGTCTGTGGATGATGTTATTTTTGGAGGAGATGATGATTTGAGTATGAAGTTTGTTGATGATATGCAAAAGGAATTTGAGATGTCTATGATAGGTGAGATGAAATTCTTCTTAGGATTGTAGATTACACAGACTTATAAAGGTGTTTTCATTTCTCAATTTAATTATGTGAAAGAACTATTAAAGAAATTTGGGTTAGCTGATTCTAAACCTATTGGAACTCCTATGGTGATTGGATGCAAGTTATCTAAGCAAGACGAATCTCAAAAAGTTAATCCGACCTTGTACAAATGTATGGTTGGTGGACTATTGTACCTGACTTAGACTAGAATAAATATCATGCATGTTGTTTGTCTTTGTGCCAGATTTCAAGTTGATCCTAAAGAGACTCATGTTACTGCCATGAAGAGGATTTTCAAATACTTGAAGGGGACTATTGACTATGGGTTGTGGTATCCAAACAATGATGATTTCATGTTATGTGCTTATACTGATGTTGATTGGCAAGTGATGTAGATGGCTAGAAGAGCACTATCGATGGAGCTTTCTTTTTGGGGAAGAAGTTGGTTTCATGGGCAAGTAAGAAACAAGATGTTATATCTCTATCTACTATTGAAGCTGAATACATTGTTGCTACTAGAAACTGTACTCAGGTAGTTTGGGTGAAGTAGATGCTGAAAGAGATTAGAGTTGTGTATGGTGAGCCTATTGTTATTTACTGTGATAATTTAAGTTCTATCAATATTTCCAAGAATCCGGTACTTCACTCTAAAATAAAGCATATATCAACTAAGTATCATTTCTTGAGAGAGAAAGTCAACAATCAGGAAGTTAAATTGGAGTATGTATCTACAAAGGATCGGTAGATATTTTCACTAAGCCTTTGCCTACAAATACATTTGTGTATTTGAGAGATAAGTTAGGGGTCTCTGCCCCTCCTAATGAGAACTAAGTGCATGGAGATACATCAATCTGGTGGACTTCATAGTCTTATCTTCTTATCTAGGTTGATGAGTTGGTGTTTCTACTTAGTTGGGGTAGTTAGTATGTTGTTCAAACTTGTGAGTTTATCCTAAGGAAGAGAGTTTATCTGGTTTGGGGAGAGAAGATTGATCTTTTTATCTCTTTGGCATTGTTGTCAAAGGGGGAGAGAAGCATGTGGAAAAATGCCTTATCTTTGGAGCATTGTGTGTATTATATTAGGGGGAGTCTTTTGGAGTTTACTGGTGTTGATGTATTCCTTTGCATTGGTTATTTTTCACATTCATATGTTTCCAGCAATGCCAAAGGGGGAGATTGTTGGATATTATTGTTGCTAGGATATGTTGTTGTCATTGATGTCAACATATTCTTGTGTTTTTTGTGTTGCAGAGAATTGTTTTGGTGATTTGGTGTTTGTAGTGAGTTGATTTGGTTGTTTTCTATGCTAAATCAACTAGAGATACTTCATTCTTTATTGATTCCATGATGCTATGTGGTGATTTGATCAAGTTGAGGATTTCACATGGAGATTGGTTTTCAGTGTTCAATGTTAAAGTGTTCTGGTGTTTGATCCATTGTGCTCCGGTATGATCATATATTATGTTGCAGATTTGGGAAAATGTTTGGGATGTTATTGCGCATCTTTATTTTAGGTGGTTCTGAATTTGATACTCCACAAACTATCTTTCTTATCTGAGTTGCTGCTATTAAGTGTTCTTGAGTATTAACATGTTGATCGATGATGATTTGAATAAGTGGTGTTGGTGCAGCTATTGCGGATGGTTCTAACGTGCTTGTTGGTGTTTCCTAATAATGTCTTATTTATTTTGGTGGTCCACATTCATCATTGTGTGAGTTATTGATAATCTTATGGGTCTAGTAATATTCTTTGTGTTATGTGGTATTTTTGGTGGTGTAGCGTGTTGTGGATGATCTTAGTGAGGTTTATGGTGGTGGTGCATGTTTGAGGAGTTGATTTAGGTCCATGATATGTTTTTTATTAAATTGTATTGGTCCAATGGTTGATTTATGTATCATGTGATGTAATTTTATAATTAGGTGTTAAGGGTTTGGCCGACCTTGTAGTCAAGGTTGATGATTTGTTTAAATGAGTGTAATCTTCATGTATTTTGGGTGTTGGTGTTGAGTCTGCATTATCAAAGAGTGGTGTATGTGCGAACAAGTGAATTCATCTTTTGGTGTGGTGTATTGAGGTGAGAGTGTTGCAAGGCAAACATTTGAGCTTAACTAGAACTGTCATCAGGCATTAACAGATGCTATATTTGTAGTTCATATTTTTCGGATTGTAGTTTGAATATCTTTGTAAGTTAGTGAGCCTTCCCTGAGGGTTGTAGCCTTTTAGGTCATTGTATTTTCAGCAGTGAGCTCTAGGCAGTGTGCTTGAATGCATGTGCATTCCCCATTGAAATATTTACACATACTACTGTAGAGTATCATCTCATTGTGGGTAGGTTCCCGTCGTGGTTTTTCCCTTAATCGGGTTTTCCACATCAAAATATTGGTGTTATGTGTGTTTGTGTTATTGTTGTTATCTTTCTTTCTGTTGTAGTTGATCAGATCTGAGATAGTGCTCAATTTGTTTAATTCAGTGAAAACTGATTCATGCCCCCTCTCAATTTTTCTTCCTTGTTGTTGCCAACAACAAATAGTCAACATTGTATTGAAAAGTGTATGTGCCCTAGAATCTCATGTGTTTGTAAGATTCATATGAGTTAAATGCAAACTAGAGTTCTACCCTATTTTTTGATTAAAAACCCTAAAATGAGTGTAATGTAAATGCTTCAAATCATAATGCAATATGGATCTAAAGTAGTAATGCAAATCTGAAAATCAATGATGTGTAGATCTAAAACTTAAATAGAGATAAGAAAATAACATGAAACCATACCAAATCCTATGGAAGAGGTACAAGCCAATCAATAGTTGGTGATCTCTTTATTATTCTTCAATATCTCCTAAAGCTTCCATAGTTGATAAAATATATTGATGAAGACTTGATTGATGAAATGAATATGCTGATGTAGACTCCACACAAAATCTACTCTTTCACTTCACAAGGGTCTTCTTTTCAATTGTTAGATTAGGATCCTCAAATGGGGGAAATAAAGGCTTTATATATGAAACCCTAATTTTAAATTTGATAATATGATGAACTAGAATTGATTAAAATTTATACAAAGTAGGATTTGAACGTTATAATATTGCCAAATTAAGCTCCTGAAATTCAAGGAGAAAAGTTCAAGACCATGGTGGTGACCACCACGGTCCTATTAACCTTTTTTTTGAATTTCTAGGGATGCGAGATATCGTGATTATAAAGTCAAATCCAACACTGTGGGTCAATCCAAGGTGTGTAAATATGTGAAAATGTGCCTTGAAGATTGAAATTAGGACATTGTTAGGATTAACTTAAAATAAAATAAAAAGGGGCACACTTAAGGTTAACGAACCAATTTTATAATGTGTGAATTAATGAAAGAGGACTTTATATTTAATTAAATTACTAATTAAATGCGTAAAGAAGCCTTATAAATTCCAAATATAAAGGGACACACTAAGGTGAGTGCTAAACCATGCATGGAATTGGACAACCCTAATTAGTGGTGTACAATTTACAATGCTACATTTAGCCCCCACTTTAGTGGTCATATGACACTAAGTGTATATGCAAGATAAAGTATAGAAAAGTAAACATTAATGGGAGAAAGGATATGTCCATAAGATGTCTATTTGTAGTACAACTTTAGGAACCATATCCTACAAAACCACATTGTTAGTTGAAATAAAAAAATGACCTGAAATGCTTACTAAGAGTGATGAAATTCAAGGATAGCTATATGGCCACTATTTCAGGTTGCTATTTAGTATTTTGAAATAAGGTATCATGTTTATCACATCAAATTGTGAAGGAAATTGATGACAAATGTGCATAGCAAGGTTTTATACTAGACCAAATAAGTCAAGGTGCATTTGGTATGAAAGAGAACTAAAACACAATTCTAACGCAACCAATGGTGTGGAAATTAGAGTTCCCTAGCTCAAGATGTGAAAGATTAAGTATGAAATGTAGAATTAGGGTTCTAAAGAAAAGATTAACTTAAATAGTGAAAGTGACACTATTCATTTTTCTCATTCACTTTTTATCTTGTAGTATAGAGGAGGAGCCCACATAGCAGAAAATGCCACATCAATGACATGAAGTGCCTTCTCGAATGGAGATTCTAAGGCAGTCAATCATTGAGGATGTTTTGATAGAAGAGGTAGGCCTACCAAAACTATACCCTGGTGATTTACTACATTGTGACTGGTAAGGTAGCTGTCAAAACCCTAGATTTGACAAGGACCATCTTGAATGGGTGCCATGGTCCCCTTAGGGTGCCATGGTCCTAAAAAAGGGGCACTAGGTGGCACTCATGGGGTTAGGATAGGTTTTGTGATGATTTTTATATTGAGGATACTAATACATGATGTTTTATTTTGTAGGAGTTACCGTGCTTATGGGAACATACCACTGGACTGATATACATCCATTTGCAGAGCCAGATTTCTCAGTTGTCACGAGAGGGTAAGAGACTTCTTCATGTTGTAGGCTTGTGGTGGGTATGTTGCATGCCCGCTATCAAGCTTCATGGGCCAATTCTAATGACCTTGATGGAGAGGTGGCACTTGGATATATATCTACATTCTTTCTACCAGTTGGAGAGATGACAATGACATTGGAGGATATATACTACATCTTGTGACTATCATTGAGGGGAAGGATTGTAAGATATCACACCACTCATGAGAAGAGATGAAGAGAGGGAAAGTATATTGCATTGATAGACCCACACATGGAGAGACAAGGGGTCAAATTCTCATGCAATGGCTACTGCATCTGACAAGTGTCATTCTGCTAGTGAGGAGATTGATGATTACTATAGTGGTGTTGGCCCTATGTCTTGATGGGAAAGGAGGTCATATGCACTGAGGATCGACACATGCCATTCAAAAGATAAAGGAGCTCTGTATTATGTTTGCATGGGGATGCAATATGCTAGCACATCTCTACCATGACTTGGGAGATTATACACATGGTGAGGGGAAGAGTTTGATATCATGAACACTATATATCTAGATGTTCGGGCACATTACATGTATGAGGCCAACTGGGCTCCTAGTTGATGTTGATATTGATGCTCCCTAAGCTCATGTGTTCTTATGCATGATATCTTGGTAGAGTGATGACTTACTATACTGGAGGGTTATGATTGACTACTTGTAGTTGGATGACATTGTATGAAGACCTTATACACAAATGGCCACTTGTCCAGGTCAATAGGTTCAACTATGACATATGAGGTAGGATAGACTTCTATAGGTTTGACATAGCTATATCATTGTTCCCTTCTATTCTGATAGAGTGACACGGTAGTTTGGTCTAGAGTAGGGCTGTCCTTTAGCAGTTTCAATCTACATACAACACTGTTGTAGTGCCATGAGACAAAGAGTGATACTTAGACCTATTGCAGATGAGATATAGATTATAGATAAAGATGATGATGATGATGATGATGATGATGATGATGATGAGGGAGACATATATGTTCCCCTACTCCTGGTTGTTGTTGGGGTTCAGTGGAGCTATGTGACATGATGCGAGAGGAGATTCCTAGGAGATGTCTTTCCTCTAGACTACCAAAGAGGGAATCTCAATCCTTGGGTGAGATTGGTTTATTCACACAATGAGAATAGAAGATATGAGGATTCTACGGAGCCAAGTGATGAGGATGATGATTAGGGAGATGAGAAGGATTAGGAGGATGTGCTTGATCATATGGGAGATGAGATTGGAGCCATGTACCCTCCACCATGAGAGGATAGGGGACCAGATGCAGCGAGAGATGAGGAAGAGGTAGCCTTGCAAAGGGTGAGCTTGAGGCTATGTAGCTCATCACCATCAGTGCCACATCTTGAGACACAGAGGTAGTACGAGCAAAAAGAGAGTAGCAAGGTAGTGCCATAGACTATAGTAGCTTAGGCTCCCACCTCATCTGATCCTACTTAGTAGGAGGGGATCCAAGTAATAATTTTTTAAAAGAATTATATTTGAATTTGATTATATGATGATATATATGTATGACATCCTCCCTCTCTTTATAGTCAACATGCAAGGATGGTGTGACTTTATCTATCACATGCTTGGTGACATCATCACTAAATTGTGCATTTCATAGTCCCTCTTAGATCACACGTAGATCACAATTGAGTGTTGGGTGGCATGAGGATTTTTTTTATGCATTTAGAATGGAGATAGAGCTCGGGTGATAGGAGAGAGAAACTACAACGTGAGCTTACAGAAATCCGTATGGAGTCAATGATGTATAGGGGTACAGTGATGGATCGAGATAAGAGGATCTCATCAAGGAGTCACTCGCGTTACACATCTACCTATCGAAACACACCCATGGGACCACAATAATGGAGGCTAAAGGGATCAGACAACCACCATCCATAAAGTTGGTGATATGAATACCATATTTTGTACTAGTGGCTTGATATGTATTTGTTGTATCTAAAGATTTTTGTTATATATATATATAATGATATTTTGTCTCAAATGTGTTCCTTTAATTACAAAACAATGTGTCATATCACTTTGATTTAAAGTAAGAAATCTTGAGATTTTTATATGTCGAATTAAATACTCATGTGATTGATTGCTCAATACTTTCGTGATTAAATTGATACATGTGTGATTTAACTAAACAACTAAGTGTTTAATTAAATGCTACAAGTGATGATGTAATGTATTTATGTTAAAGGACATGGCTAATGTGATCTATTAAAGTCTTAATTAAACACAACATGATGTAATCTAACATAATACATAAAGAAAATTGAATGATAAGCTAGCATAACAAAATGTAAATTCCTAAGAAATTACATAATGAATTCAAGACAACCAAAGCTAAAGATTTTTGTTGAGAGTGAAGAAATGAATATTAATTATCTAATATCATATGCTTTAATGAAGACATGCTAACATATTACTCAATTAAGTTGAAAATCAAAGTAGAGAAAGAAAGGAAGGAAAAATTCTAAGTATAATATCTACAAATATGCATAGCATTTATGGGTTCCTTAGGAGGCGTACCTTCCATAGCTACTATTTTGTAAGCATGTAATCCATATACATCAGTGATGATGTCTGGTCGAAGCTAGTTTAGACTAAAATTTTATTTTTCTTCCAGCAAAGCATTCGTGTTGCACTGATTCTCATATAGTACCCAATCACCCACAGAGAAATAACATTGCATAACCTTTCCATTGTAGCTTCATTGTAAAACCTTATGATAAGTTTGAATATGCTCAAGAGAATGTATGCACTATTCATAAAAAATTTCAAGTTTTTGGAGATTTTGTTCTCAAAACGAAGGATCATCAATTATCCCCTTAAGAGATATTTTTAGAGAAGGAATCTCCAACTTCAAAGACATAATTGTGTTAGCACCATAAACAAGATTGTAAGGAGTAGTACCAGTAGTTATGTGAACACTTGTTTGATAGGCCCAAAGAACATAATTCAACTGAGTATACCAATACTTACCATGCTTATTTATATTTTTATGAAGAATTTGTTCAATGATCCTATTAGAAGCTTCAACTTGACCATTTGATTGAGGATAGTATGGCATAGAAAAATGATGGTGAATGTGATATTTCTCAAGGAACTTCTTCATGTATTTGTTCTTAAATGAGGTACCATTATTAGAAATCAAAGTGGAAGGTATACCAAATCAAGAAATAATATTGTCTAGAAGAAATTGACAGATTACATCAATGGCAATGGATCGAAGAGGAATGAATTTTACCCACTTTGTAAAATAATCTATGCTGGTAAGAATGAAAGTATGTCCTTGGGAAGGAGGGGAAATTTTAACAATAAGATCCAAACCCCATAAAGAAAAGGGCCAAGAGGCCACTTGCAACCTAAGTTCGTGTGCATGAGCATGAATAAAAGTGTTGTGTTGTTGACATTGATGACACTTTTTGACAAAGGAAAAGGAATCTATTTCTATAGTTTTCCAATAGTATCTCATTTAAAGTAATCTTAGAACTAAAGATTTACCACCAAAATACCCCCTACAAGCCCCTAAATATGCCTCCTCAAGGGCCATAGGGATCTCATTTTTGTTAAGACAACAAAGGAGACCATTATAAACCCTTCTATAGAGGACATGGGAAAGAATAATATAGTGCACAATGAGCTCATGATTTATAGCTCTAGTTTTTTTACTTGTAAAATCCACAAAAGTACCATCAGTCAAATATTGTGAGATATGAGAGTATCATTCATCAAAATCAAAATAATAACAAGCCAATTCTTTAGGACTATCAATAATAGTAGGAGAAAAAAGGTTATGAATAATAAATTGATAATCCACACAAGGATATTCAAGGGATATGAGATAATTTGCACTTGCCATTGCATCTGCATGTCAATTGTCTTTCTGAGGGATAGGTTCTATGGTGTAAGAAGTGAACTCATCTAAAAATGATAAGTCCAAGTCACGATATTGTGATAATTTGTCTTTTGTTTAGCTTAACAAGTTCCCGTAAGTTATCTTATAATCAATTGTGAATCATGATAGATGCACAAATGTTGAACGTTAAGAGATAAAAGCCAATTTTGGACCAGTAATAAGGGCTTCATACTTAGAGATATTTTTAGTACAAAGGAAATTGAGATGATAGGATAAAGGGATTGGTTTTCTTGGAGGTAGTGTTAAAATAACACCAGCACCTAAACTAGGTTGACACTTATATCCATCAAAATACAATTCCCAGGTTTTATCAATATCAATAGGAAGAAAAAAGTCATCAAGAAAGTACTCTTGATTAGGTAGAGTAAGAAGATAAGGAGCATCAAACAAATGGTCAGTTAAAGCTTGTCCTTTAATTGATTTTTAAGAAACAAATTTAAGGCCAAATTTATTTAACATCATAACCAATTTTACTAAGTGTCTTGAAATATTAGTTTTAGAAAAGAGGCATTTTAAAGGATCAATTTGATGATAACAGGTGTCTCAACATTCAAAAGATAATGTCTCAACTTCTGAGTTTCAAAAACAAAAGCAAGACATTGCCTTTCTATTGGAGTATATTGAATTTCATAATCGAGTAAATTGTGGTTTATATAATGAAGTAGACATTCTTTACCATCAATATTATATGTTCTAATAAATCTACGATAGTGTGAGAAGAAGCAATAGTGTAAAGAAGGAAAGGTTGAGTAGGGATAACAGGTTGGAAGATAGGAGGATTAGCCAAATAAGTTTTTAGATCCTTAGAAGCGTTTTGACAATCCACATTCCATCAAAAGGTAGTATCTTTCTTAAGCAATTGAGTGAAAGGGAAAGTTCAATCTGCAAGTTGTGATACAAACCTATGAATAGCCTAAATTTTTCCTTGTAATATTTGCAATTGAGAGATATATCGAGGAGGCGACAGTCTTACTATGAAATCTATTTTCTTTACACCCACCTTAATACCACAATGCAACAATATGAATCCTGATAGTTTCTCATTATCCACACCAAAAACATATTTTTAGGGATTCAAGAGCATGTTGTATCTAAAAATTCTTTCAAAGATTTGGCAAAGGATCCTAACATAGTCTTGACAAGAGATAGATTTAGCTAGGATATCATCAACATAATCTTCTAAGATTTTATGCATGTAACCATGCAAGATGAGAGTCATAGCACTTTAATAGGTAGCGCCAATATTTTTCAACCCAAAAGGCATAACAACCCAACAAAACATACCCCAAGGAGTGGTGAAAGCAATTTTTAACTAAGCTTGAGGATTAATAAAGATTTGATTGTATCCTGAGAAACCATCCATAAAGGATAACAAATCATGACCAATAATAGAATTTACTATCATATTGATGTTCGTAAGTTCAAAATCATCCTTCAAAGAAGCCTTATTGAGATCTTGAAAATTAGTGCCCATTTGAATCTTGTTATCGAGTTTATCAATGACAACAATATTCAAAATCCAAGGGGAATAATCAATGGAGTAAATGAAGCTAGCTTCTAGGAGTTTTTCAATTTCAGCTTTGACAAGAAAAGCTATTTTGAGATTCCTTTCTCTAATCTTCCGCTTCACGAGTTTAGCATCAAAAATTAATATAATGTTGTGAGTCACAATCTTAGGATCAATGCTAGTCATATCAGAGTAAATCCAAGCAAATATTTTATGGAATTCATGTAATAAGATAAAATATTCTAGTTGTTCATCATCATTTTCCTGATCTTTATGATTTTCTCTTCATTGTATAGATCCATTTTAACATCAATGGTATCACTCACAAGAAGATTAATTTGCTGGGGAATATACATTGGTTGAGGAAATTAATTTAGCATCTCATCATTATCATTGTCTAATTTAGTATCATTCCCAAAGTATGCTTCAATATTCAAACAATAGGGAAGTCCATGATTATGGTGATAGCAAGGAACATTGTCATAAACTCCTAAAAACTCAACCAAGGAATCATCAATAGAAAAGATATCCAAGCACAATGGATGAGAGTTGGAATTAGTGTATTTAGGGTGTATTAATGAAAGTGAATTAGAAGAGAAGATGAAATTGACATTAAGGGATGGTCTCTTAGACGCTTTGGTGGGCTTAAAGGGATTGTATTAAAGTGATTGTATCCAAGTCTAAAAGATGTTTCACAAAAATGATTCTCTAAAGGAACCTTTATCCCTTTTACATGTGCACCACAATAATTGCCATTATATCCACTCTTAGCCAAGATGTCAAAACTAAGACCATAAAGAGCAACCATTTGTAAGGGAAGGTGGGGCCTCATATGTCGAAATGCCATAATTAGTTGAAGTAGAAGAAGTTCTGGATTTTGAAGTATCCACAAAGTTGTTACTAAGTTGTTTAGACAAAGTGGGTTGCTTTTGAGATTCAACCATGTCATCCCCCTTTTCTATATTAGGTTCTCTTGGGGAGACTTTATATTCACCCACAAAAGAAGGTGTAAACTATAAAGACCCCCAATCATCTCCTGAGAGTACTTCCTCAGATGAAGAAGTATCTTTAAGAGAAGATGGTGATTCCGTTTGAGTAGAAGAGGAATCAAGAGTACTTGAAGAAGTAGGAGTAATTGGAAAATAAGTAGAAATACTTGAACAAGATTTGGAAGATGAGGTTTGCAAACAAGATTGTAATTTGGTACCAACGTGGAAAGTATACATCTTTTTGTTGTAAATAAATTTAAAATTTCTATGAAGAGTAGAAGGAACAACTTGCATACAATGAATCCAAGGTCATCCTAACAAAATATTGTAGGCAAGATTATCAAGCATGACATGAATAAGTGTAGGTGAAATAATAGGTCCCACCTTAATAGGCAAGGTTATAGTACCTAAAAAATCTCTAGCAACATTTTCAAATCCACAAATAGAAAGAGAATCGAGTTTAATAAGAGAACTATCCATATTTATCTTACGCAATAGATCAATGCTACAAAAATTAAAGCCAGAGACATTGTCCACAAGGGTTCATATTATAGAATTACCATTAATAAGGATAACAATCAAAAGAGGATCATATTGATGTTGAATCTCTTGAGAGGGTAACTCATCCTATGTGTACACAATCTGAGCTTTAGGTGTTGCCATGGAGTCAATTAAAGGCGCCACATTATTAGGTGTCACTGCAGATGAAACATCTAAAGTTTTTAAGGCATCTTGTAACATTCCATGATGTGTAGATGAAGAGATATCTTAGCAGTAGTAGCTTTAAGTTTCTCAATAATATCATACTCTTTACCAAGATGTTGTGATATACGAGGTGTTGGTGGAAGAATAGGTTGAGAAGTAGGAATTGAAGAAGGAATAACCAAAGGAGGATTAGGTTGATTATTGTTTCATGTATTACATATGTGAGAAACCAAAATATAACTCACTTGGGTAATCTATTTAGATACTCATAAGGAATATTGGTGGGATAACCTCCTTATGTGTAATAGCTAGCTTATTAGGAGTGCAAAAGGAATCATTAGTATAACCACCTTAAACCACAAAGAGAAGCTTGTTAAGAGGTTGAGATCTTGGAGGACTAGCACCTTGAACCACAAGCATGGGTTTATCAGGAGGTGTTTGAAAGTTAAGTTCATTCACATTTATCATGTTAATAAATCTTTTAGATGTTTAAAGATTGTTTGAAGAAGTTTTAGTAGACATGAAATCATAAAAAACATCATCTAGCATAACATATTCATGACTACTAAATGGTTTATGTTTGGACTCAAAAGGAGACAATTCATCATAAAGTTGATTGTCATAAACCACTATGTTACTATATTTGGAGGATGATTTAATAAGAATAACTTCATGAGAAGAGTCATCCAACTTATTTTCATCATCACTACAAAATGGTATAGTAACTATGTTGATTAGTCTTTGGCAAAATGTTGGTTTAGAAGCTTTGGTATACATTAAATCATCAACAACTTCATCAATTTATTCCTTATTAAATGTATAATCATCATAAGTAAATGCATTATCATATGAATGAAAATCTTGCAAATAAAGATCTGATGTGATTGAAACACTAACTTTGGAAATGAAAAATACAAATAAAACTAAAAAACACACAATTCATATAACAATTTTTTGAATTTTTTTATATTTTTGATATAAAATAAACATGCAATAACAAGCTCTAATCAAAAAATGCAAATGTAGAAAGGTTCGGTTCACCAAAATGTGATGGATAAAAATGGAATCAGGTAGTTTAGGTCCTAATCCCACTTTCATTCATACATTGGAATATGAAAGCACCTAAGGAAGTGGTCATCCTTGGGTAAATTCTTGTGAAAGAGAGTCAAGGGATACTTTTAAGGTTTCTATTCCTTCACTGATATGCAAGAGAATGTGTTGAATGTAAGAGAATGCCAAACTAAGCTAGTAGGATGAATGAAAACAACTATAACAACAATGATAACTATATCATATAGAAGCATAATTGAGACAATGTATAGATCTAAGAATAGGGAACTGGTGTGCACCCGTGACAGAAATCTGAGCTTGATTTGATAGGACCAAGGTGTTGGGCACCTTGGTCTTAGAGGCCAAACTTAGCTACAAACTAGAGGGTTGAAATATGAGATTTTATGAGAGCTTCCTGCAAAATTTGAGGTTGACTAAGGAGGACCAAGGCGTGGGGTGCCCTGGTCACTAAGATCCAAGTCTATATTCTAGTGATGGGTCTATGTCTACTTGTTGAGATCTCCTGGAAATTGACTACTTCGATGGAAACCTGTAACTACACCCGCAAGCTGGAAAATGGTATGCTTGTGGCTATAGAGGGTTTTACCCTAGTCAAACCCCTTGATTTGGTGATTTCCACCTCCACAAATAACCAATATTGTATCAAAAAGTGTGTGTTCCCTATAATCTCACATGTTTTTAAGATTCCTATGAGCTAAATGCAAACTCGAGTTCTACCCTATGTTTTGAGTAAAAACCCTAAAATGAGTGAAATAAAATTGCTTCAAATCACAAATGTAATATGGATCTAAAGCAATAATGGAAACCTCAAAATCAATGATGTGTAGATCTAAAACTTAAAAAGAGATATGAAAATAACATGAAATCATACCAAATCCTAAGGAAGAGGTACAAGCCAATCAACAGTCGGTGATCTCCTTATTATTCTTCAATATCTCTTAAAGATTCCAGATAAAAAATATTGATGAAGACTTGATTGATGAAATGAATTTTCCGATTTAGACTCCACATAAAAATTGCTCTTTCACTTCACAAGGATCTCCTTTTCAATTGTTAGATTGGGATCCTTAAATGAGGGAAAGAAAAGCTTTATAAATGAAACCCTAATTTTAAATTTGATAATATTTTTGTTGGCATTATGTGAATCGACATGATGACAAAATGATATTGTTTGTTGTCATTGATGTCAATATGAGACATGGTGAGAACCGGCACATGTGATAGGTGAAGAGAGAGGAACCAACATATATATGAACCGGTTTATATGCCAAAGTGAAGCGGCATATTTGTTCAAGGTGAACCGGCATGTAGTTATGAGAACCGGCACATGGAAGCATTGTATGACTACCGGTTGGTAGGTAGCTTCCACTTCGGGGTTTCTGGTTGGAGTACCTCAAGTCTGTGTGACTCAATTGGTGATCTTTGTGTGATGAGTTAGAAGTATGATGGAGGAAAGATCGTGTTGCCACGTAAGCTCTATGCGCGTGAAGGATCTTGCATGAAGAAGACTATTCCTATCTACCTCGGGAATGTGCGAAGTCTATCAAATGGTGATAACGCGTGATGGGTTATCCACTACCATGAAAACGGTGGATAATGGATGATGGAGAATGTCTTAAGATCGATTCAAGATTGTTGCATTTAATGCAGTATGATTCATCGGTCAGAATCGAACCGTTTGAATTGCTTAACCTAACAGGTTTAGGGTTTAGGGTTTTTGCTACCGACCTGTATGTTTCCTATAAGGTCGATGTTGTGTTTCTTTCTGAAGTTGTTGGCAAAAGTTGTGAGTGTGTATCCAAGGGAAGTGATACATGTTTCCTGCCAGACCAAAGGAGAGAAGAGATATCTGCAAAGTGAATGTGCAGAAGGTGAAGAGGAGCCAAAAATGGATCTGCATTAGCATTGGGTGCTGTTAACAGATCATTGTAATACCTGTTGATCTCTAACCATTTCAACAGTTGTAAAATCCCCTAACAAGGTAGCCTTAAGTGGCTTGATTCAAAATCCCTTAAATCGGGTGGTCGTAACCGGCTTGTTTTAAATCCCTTAATCGGGTAACTCGAGGCTAATGAGTTATGAGAAGCTTGAGAAGCTTAGGAGATCCTTTCAGCTATTGAGTTCTTGAAATCCTCTAACAAGGTGACCCTACCGGGTTTAACCCTTAACCGGGTATCCCTTAATCGGGTGATCCCTAATAGGATCGGTTGCTACCAGAACCAATTGTAATGTCCTTAACTAGACAAGGCTCCTAACAGAGCGGACTTCCAAAAAGTTCAAAAAACAGCTTGTGGGTATTCATCCCCACCGTGGTTTTTCCCAGTTGGGTTTCCACGTGAAAAATATGTGTGTCATGTGAAATGCTTTTGTCTTGTGATGCTTTGTTTTATCTGTTAAGCACATGAAGGTTCTATGGTTTATGCTTGTCTATAAAACATATTGAACTCACTGTTGTGAAGATCTGATGGTTAATTTTACTTGTTTATGCATGAGAATATAATGATACTATAGTATTGAGCTAAGAGGAAAGCTTATTGAGTGACCGGTTCATGACTGATTGAGCTATACTGGATGTTACCGATTGCACTCTATTTTACCGATATTCCTGTTTGTCAGTCTTTTGGAGTATTTGCTGTCAAACCGGTTTTTGACTGTATTTGTGTTTGTACTGATTCACCCCCCCCCTCTTAGTACCTATTCAGTACTAGTGGTTCATCATTGAGTTATCAATGTTGACTTAGAATTGATAAATAATAACACAAAGTGGGATTTGAACATTGTAATACCACCAAATTAAGCTCCCAAAATTCAAGGAGAAAAGTTGAGGACCATGGTCCTATCAATTTTTTTTTGAATTTCTAAGGATGCGAGATATCATGATTATAAGGTCAAATCCAACATGGTGGGTCAATCTAAGGTTTTTAAATATGTGAAAATGTGCCTTTAAGATTGAATTTAGGACATTATTAAGATTAATTTAAAATAAAATAAAAAAGGGGTGCACCTAGGGTTAAAGGCCCAATATTATAATGTGTGAATTGATGAAAGAGGACTTTAGATTTACTTAAATTAATAATTAAATGCCTAAATAAGCCTTATAAATGCAAAAATCAATGGGACACATGAAGGCATATGCTAACCCAAGCATGGAATTGGACAAACCTAATTAGTGGTGCAATTTATGACACTACACTTACTAGGTCATTTTTCTCCCTTTCTCTTCTTAGAGGGACTTCATTGGTTTGTATGTGGGTAGCTTATCAGGCCTTTTGTTGTTAGGACCCATTTTGCATTCATGTATTTAAAAAATTTTCTAATTCACCCTAAGTTTCACTTAAGGGGGTGTTAGAACATTTTTAGCTATTAGTTGCTTTTTTAAAAGTAGTTATGCTTTTTTCCTTTTTTCCTTAAGTTCACTTAGGAGTGCTTACTTCTAGTTTTAGCTTTTGTGCATCTAATTTATCTATAGTTGAGCATTTTTTAACTCCTCATGCTTGCACTTTAGTTTCCTATTTTTGTCTTAGGGCATATTTGTGCTTTCTTTATAAGAAACTCATTATACAATTTTAATTCATTTTGTAATCTTTTCTTTTGAGTAAATAACATTCATTTATTCACTCTTGTTTATGGAAGGTGTTTTATTTGTTGTTTGATCTTGTAGGTACTCTTGTTGCAAAATTAAACAATAATGTCATGTAAGATACTATGTTTGGCATGTTGGGGCCAGATGGATTTTTACCATGGTATTCTTGAACCTTGTTTTGATCAATTATAGTGTTTTATGGTGGTAATTTGAGCCCCCATGAATTTATATATTGAGGGGTTGAGTTGGAGATAATATGAGGTGTTTTATAGGTACACAAATGATGTTAAATTTGGTGCAAGATTGATGATATATCTATGTATTGTAATCTTTTTGAAGAATAATACATTTTACCTTTTTTCTTGGTGGCATTTTTTCTTAGAGGGTTTCCCACATAATCATGGTGTTATGTGTTTGTCTTTCTATGGTTTTCTATATATTTTTTTATAGCTAACTTTATTTCTATTTTTTAAACACATTTAAATTTGATTTACAGTTGATTTGAAGCTTCATATATTGTTGCCCACCTCTTATTTTCTAACATTTAAGAGTTATTTTTCCCAACTAGAAACAAGAAATATATTGTCAAGTAGGATTGTAATATCCAATCAATTAAAAGACCCAATAGATGCTAATAAATCCTTGAAGTAAGATATAACCTCTATTTGTATACTATCCACTTAGTT
Source organism: Cryptomeria japonica (assembly GCF_030272615.1). NCBI lineage: Eukaryota > Viridiplantae > Streptophyta > Pinopsida > Cupressales > Cupressaceae > Cryptomeria > Cryptomeria japonica. The sequence continues at coordinate 208,132,463 of NC_081409.1, forward strand.
AAATCATTTCCCTCAATTAATTTAATGAAATCAATCATATTCTATGATCTTCTAACTTTTGAGATATTCTAAACTATTTTGACATTTATTTGCAACCTCCAACCATGTAGAATCTCAATTTTGACCTCTAAAATACTTCATCTTTAGCTAAGACCTCAACACACTATTCCAAAATATGTCTTTCCTTGGTGTAGTCTACTTGAAACATGTGATATGCAATTATCTTTGGATTGAGATTTTGTGGCTCCTACTTGATTCTTCTTTTTTCCTAAAATATGTTCTTAAAGGAATTCAAGTTCCACTCTTTAGTCATGTTTTCAAAATATTTAATTTTTTGGTGAATTTTTTTTAAATATTTTCTAAATATTGGCATTTTACCACCAAGATTATATGAGATCTATAATATTATCACTTCCAAACCATAATATTTAAAAATTGACTGAAAATATAAATAGTGGCATTTTTTCATTGATTTATAAGAGGTGCAAAAATTATTAGACTAAAATGAGGTACATGGAAGAATACATTAGTGTAGATTGGATTCATTAAGTAGTTTGCATGAACATGTCCAATCATTCTGAGATTTTTGTGTACCTCACATTTCTATTTTTTTGGACCCAGAAATCATAAATTCATTAATACAATACTAATAAGATCCACATCCCTAACAAAATTTTAAAGTTAAATTAGTCTTGGATAGTGCAAGCAAGTCCACCACTTTTCTCCATTCTACTTAGAATGAATTGAAGTCTCCACTAATACTATATTTTCCTTTGGATTAGGATAATATGAATGAAATGGTCTAGTTCTATATTTATAATTTATTTCTTTTTAGTGGGTCCACAAATATTGATTAAAATAAAAGATAAGTTAAACAAGACTTTACACATTGATGGTCATCCAATTTTACAATGAGTTAATTGAGTCCATTTTGACATAATAAGGATACCAAGTCATTGGATGCACCAATAAACTCTTGATACAGATCAATCTAAGAGAGTTTTATTAACCCATCTCAATTTGCATCTTTACACATAATTCTAGACAAGAACTTGATAAGAAATGAAATTCAAAAATTTCTCTTCAAATTTTAATTCACAATATCCAAAGCATCACATACTCTATTCCATTCTCAAATTAAAAAACATACTTCTTATTAGACAATTTATCTATTTGCAATAAAACTCTCAAATGACTTCACACTCTCACATAGAAAACCTAAATTCAAAAATAAAATAACAAACAATTTATTGGTTAAAATTGATATCCATGCCTCCTAGATTGACCTCCATGCCGCAAAAATTGAGTGCTAGATTCTAAATTTTTACCAAATCAAATCCTTGAAACACCCATTGAAAAATCTTCTCTCTAAAGTCTCCTTAAGAACTCTCTTTAGTTTGTTATCTCATTCCCGTTTTCAATGCATATCTATTCTCGATTCCAATGTTTCATTTGATTGCTGTACCCCTTTTGTCTAGTTTGCAAATCAATATGAACTCTCTCTATTCTTGGTTGAGGCATTTCCTTAGTCCTTCCCACAATTTCCTCCTCTTTACAAAACTAAAAATTGAATCTCACTTGGATCCCTACATATGGTGGTAATATAATATTCTCCATAGTATAGTAGTAAGTCTGACAATTATTCCTTCAGTTTCCATGCCTTTTCGCTCTCTAATTTTGGGATAATTTTTATTTTTGTTTGTATTATTATTTTATTTAAACTAAAACCAAGAAACATAAAGTTAGAATAATGATTGTTTAATCTTTAATAATTTGCTTGTAAAGATTATCTTCTATAGTGGCACTTGTTTGCATGTTTGAAGAATTTCCAAAATAAGCTTAACAAAACTAATTGATGCAAAATAGATTTAAATTTCTACCTGGATGCTCTACATCAAATTCACATAGTATAAAAATATTTCATGAGTGTGAAACTCATTAATATTTTGCAATACTGGAATTGGAATTCTAAAAAATATCAAATCTAGAGCACTAATCCATGAACATTATCAACTGGGTGATTCTTTCAATGACTTGAATACTCCAAATATTTATTTTGTCGAGTCCTCTTTGTAACATGTGAATCAATCACTTGATCAATCTCCTCAAACTTTTTCTCTAGCAATTGATATATCCCCTCATGTGCATCTGGAAAATTTGATTGCATATCTTGCTAGCCACTAGGTTCTCCTTTATAATACTTATACAAATTAACAATATTTTTATAGATCATTTTTGTAAGAATTTGATGAAAACTTCTACAATATTTTAACAAGTGCATCTTTTCCCACTTTGTCTTGTTACATGTTCCATGTGGGAACCTTTCCATCCATCAATGTGCCATCACCAAATCACAAATCTAAAATTATTAAACTCTCCTATGTACATCAACATGTTCCTTGTATTTCATGACTCTTTTATCTAAATTCTCCTTCACTTTCTTAGGCAAGTCATGAATGTATTTGGCAAAATATTTCACTACAATTTTTTTTGTATTCAAATCTGCACTATCTCTCAACTCATTAACTCTTTTGGGACTATAACCATACACAACTTGAAATGGACTTTTATCTACATTTTGATTAATTAAGTTGTTACATGCAATTTTTTCTTGTGCTAATGCCAAGTCCCATTGATTAGGTTTGTCACCTACCAAACACCTCAACAAATTAACCAAACTTTGATTTACAACTTTTGCGAGACCTTTAGTTTGAGGGTGGTAAGATAAGCTAAATCCTAATTAGGTTCCCACCCTCTTTCATAATGTGCAAAAAATAGCCAACAAATTGTGTCCTTATCTGAAATAATACTCTTCGGAAAGCCATGCAACCAAACTATCTCTTTGAAAAATAATGTAGCTACATAGTATAAAATGAGCCATTTTAGAAAATCTATCTACCACAAAAATATAGAATCACTAGCTCTTTGTGTTCATGGTAGCCCCAAATAAAATACATGCTAGTGGGTTCCCATGGTCTCCTAGTATAGGTAATGGCTAGCATAATCTTCTGCTTTGATTTACTCCTTTAGGATGTTGGGATATTTGGCAATCTTGCACCATTCTTTTTACATCTTTCACTCATTCCTAGCCAATAATAATTCACATTTAGTTGAGCTAATGTCTTGTCCATCCAAAAATGTCTACTTAGACCTCTGCTATGCTTCTCCCTTTTTAATTTCTTTGTCATTGAACCTTGAGGTATACATAATATTTGTTAGATTTGTGTGAATGTTGTCATTTATGTCAAACTCGATGACCTGGTTAGGACTGGATATGGTATGTTGAGCAACAGTGGAAGATAGGTATGTATGTGATATGAAACAACAACACATGTATGATCTACTAGAGTCATTTCCAGAAGATCCTCTTCTCTATAATCTTGTGTTTTGCTTATCATGGTTTGTATCTAGTTACAATATCAATTATATCGGTTGTATTAGTCGTATCAATTTGTATTTCTATTTGGATGATTATATTGCGTGGTTCTATGTTCCAGAATTTGTGGCATCTGTATCTTGAAGTTTGGGAGTTGTTGTGCTTGGAATTTGTGCTTATGGGTCTGAGTCTATGGGTCCAACAAATCCTTGTTTTGTTCTAGTATTTGAGGCATATGTTTCAGTAAATGAGGTGTGTGATGGAAGGATGTGGAAGATTGGTGAAGGCCAACCTGATTATCCTATTTTGGTTGAGGCATGTTTTGGATAACATCATGATCTGAGTAGTGTATTATTGTGTAAATAATTTATGTTTGGCTGACATATTCTCTTGGTGCATGTACTTATTGTTATATATATACATAGAAGATCTGAGGATGCGTTTATGCAGTATTATATTGAATGAAGAGTGTAGTATGTGTAGCAAAGTATGAATTGTGTGAATGAAAAATTTATAGGAAAGAGAGCAGTATACAGTGTGAGAAGTATATGAGTGAAGGTGTGTGTGAAGAAGAGTCAAAGTGCATATAGTGTTGCTTTAATCCTTTACTAGATATGCAACAAGCAATTGGTTTAGTAGAGTGCACTCATAGTGGTGCAATAACCCTTTATTGGATCTATTGCAAGTAATTGTGGACAGGTTGGAGAGATCCCTTACTGAATCTTCTATGAGTTTTGTGAGTTGATATCTGAGCTTATCTTGGAACTGACTTCATGCATTTGGAGATGCAATTTTCCTTTGTTCATTCATTTCTAGCGTAGTGAGTATTCTGATAGTGAGCCACTTTGTAATTTGGCAGTGAGCCATCTGATAGTGAGCCACACATTTTGTAAACACCATATAACTAGTTATATTATCTTGAGAGTTAATCCTCTTCGTGGTTTTTCCCATTTGGGTTTTCCACGTATAAAAATCTAGTGTTTATTTTGTGGTTGTGTTATTTGTCTATTCTGTATTTATTTTGATTCACCCCCTCTCATTCAACATATTTTTCCTTTAAAAACATACTCTATTGAATAAAAGACCCTAGCCAAGGAGTTCTATCCACACCCATTAGGTTCTTGCATCTTTACCAAGCTTCTTTGAAATCTACACCTTTCTCATACAACTCTCCAATTGACTCAAAACCAACAACATTTACCCTCTACTCATTCAACAAAAAAAATCTCCTACTCAATGCATCAAAAACCCTACTTGATTTTCCAATTCTATGTTTTAAAACAAATGAGTAACTTTGAAGAAAATGAATCCACTTTATATACCTTTGATTTAATTTACCTCAAATATTTATGAATTACAATGTGTTATGATTAGTATACAACATGGACTCTTTTGGTAGAAAATAGTGTCTCCACTTTTTGAGTGTTTGTACTATTGCATATAATTCTTGGTCATACACAAAGTAACTTATTTTTTCTTTGTTTAGCTTCTCATTGAAGTAAGCTATTGGTCTTCCATATTTACTTAGAACTCCTCCTATCATTGTCCCACTTGCATTACAATCAACTTGGAATACTTTTCCAAAATTAGGAAATTCCAACACACGTTTCTCCATCACTTTTTCCTTCAAAATGTTAAAGCTTTTTTATATAGATGTTGTCGAAACAAATTCCTTTCTATTATCCTTCATAGTTTTTGGTAATTAGAGCACAATTTCTACTTAAATTTCTGATAAACTTCCTAAAGAAACTTGCTAATCCATGGAAGCTTCTACCTACAAACATATTTCTTGGTGAAGGCCAATCTATAATTATTTTCTTTTTTTGGATCCATTTTTAATCCATTTTCAAAAACAACAAACCTCAAATACACTAAATCTTTCTTCACGAATCTAGATTTTGTTAAAATCACTAATAACTTCTCTTCTTTCAACCTTTTCAAAACCGTTCTAATATGTTGAAGTACTCTCCTTTTTTATTGAATATTAAAATTTCATTTAAATACATAAACACAAACTTACCAAGATATGGATTCAAGACTTCATTCATCAATTTCATAAAGGAGCCTAAATAATTTTTTAATCAAAATGACATCAAAAATCATTCAAACAACCTATCCTTGGTTTTGAATGTGGTTTCCTGCTCATCTCCCTCTCTTATTCTTATTTGATGGTAGCCACTCTTAAAATCAAATTTTGTGAAGTATTTAACCTACTCAAGCAATCCATCATATCATCCATTTGTGGTAATGAAAACCAATATTTGATTTTTATATTATTTATTGCTCCCATACACATTGGCCATTCCTCATTCTTTTTGGTTGCCAACACCGCTAGAACAACACATGAACTCAAACTTTCTCTAATCAGTCCCTTGTCAAGCAATTAATGTACTTCCCTATTTACCTCTTCATTATCCTTAGGTGACAATTATATATGGTGCCTTGGAAAATTTGCACCAAGAATCAAATCCATGAAATGCCTTATTCTTCTCATAGGAGCCAATCCATAGGGAAAATCCATCAATATAATAGCATAGTCCTTTAAAATTTCTTGACCTCCATTGATATTTTTGCTTCTTTCTCCATCAACTACTTCAAAATTGGACACATTTATAAAACAAGTTTTATCCTTATTCAAATCTCTCAAAAATTGTTTTCTAGAAACTAGATACACCTTTGATTTGTTTTCACTTTCATCTTCTTTATTCTTCATTGGATTCAATGTATACTCTTTATCATCTTTGGGTACTGTATTTGTATTCAACTTACCATTATGAACAACTTGTCTATCAAATTGCCATGACCTTCCAAAAAGTATATGACAAGCATCCATTGGTGTCACATCACACATAATCTCATCTTTATAATTTTGAATTAAAAAACTTATCAAACTCTTCTCATTAAATAAGTGATTATGCTCCTTTTGCAACCATGAAACTCAGTGTGGACTAGGATGCTTGTAACTCTTCAATTTTATCTTATCTACCATTTCCTTAGACATTATATTATTGGTGCTACCACTCTTAACAATGACTATACAACATTTTCCATTCACCTTACACCTTCTTCTAAAAAAAATTCTCTTTGAATTGGTTCTAAGTTATCTAGTTTGTCTAGATTCAACAAGACCTTTCATAGCATTGAGGATTCTTCATCCTAGAGAGCTTCTCCACACTTTGGCTAATTGACACTCTTCTCATCATCTCATCCTCCATTAATGCTACTCCCTTGCTATATATAAGGGAATCAAATACCCCATGCCCAATTTCTTCACATTAGAAACATGTGCAAGTGAATCCTCTACCTCTACCAAAAGGTCCACTACCATGAGAATAATCTCATTTTTCACTTTCTTGTGTTTTATATTAGATGTTCTTGCTTCCACTAACTTATTTTGATAACCTCTACAATTTCTAAATTTTCCCTTTCCTTTGACACTCCTAACGCTTTCTCGATTTTTATTCAATTTTTCTTCTACCTTTAACACTGTAATAGTGAAAATTAGGGTTTTGCCAATTAAGGTAAAAAAACCACTATTTTTTCTTAATTAACCATTACATTGATAGAGGGATGGACCTAATAGATCTAGGGTAAATCCCTCTAAGGAAAAGAGCTTTGAAATTCTGTTGGGTTCCACCCGGGTTAGGGTTTTATTCCCTCTTTCTAAGTTGAATTGTGAAAATGATGAAATTGGGGTAAATAGATGAATATTGAAGTGTTCGGGCATAAATAGTGAGCTATAGTCATTATATGGAGACACCAACCTAGATCTGAGTATAAGAAGATGATTTAGATATGTTCCCAGAAGTTCAGCTTGGTTTTTTAGGACCATGCTACTAGTGCCCCGGTCCTCCGAATTTCTTGTTGTCAAAAGAGGAACCTATTCATCTCTGTGAATCTTGCTTATCCTCTTGAATGTAGTTTTGTTCCTATTTCCTACACATATAAAGAAGGGGAAAATTATATGGAATAGGGGTTTGCCTAAGTCAAACCCTAGTTTAGGAATTAATCTTGAATGGAATAATGCAAATACTAAAATAAGTACTAGAAAGATATATCTTAGATTTGTTATTACTGATGATGGTTTTTTTATTCCTTGAATGCAATCACATATGTTGTATGAAATGGCAATAATAAAATGACAAAATCCTAATCACACACACATGCTTGCATAAGAATGATGTAATTTTCCTCCACAATGGTTGAATGATGAATATGTAGCCTTGAAGATCTTTGAAAATTCTTGATAATGAATGTTTCACGGATGCATGAGTGCTTTAGGTTGATAATGGATGGATACTTAGATCTAAACTGAATTGATTAATGTCCTTATATAGGGGTATCTAGGTAAATTAATGATTAGGCTGATCTCAAATGGTCATGTGGAGCCACAAGGATCAAATCTTACCAGGGAGATAAAGCGCCTACCCTATTTTAAATTGGGCCTAGATTAGGAGGAGCGTCATGGTACAAACCAAGGCGCTTGATGTCATGGTCCTTCTCCAATCAGAGCCTAAAAAAAGGCAAAATGAGGTGGGTGTCTCACAGTAGGACCCACAAAAAGATTATTCATTGCCTAAGAGATGAAGAATAGGCACAAAATAGACCCAAAAAAGTGATGAGGATAGGACATGCTAAAGTAGGGGCACAAACATGAGGTGTAAATTGGTTGGGTGACAATTTATGATGCTACAAACACATATTGATATGCTTCTTCTACACTACATACACTTCTCAAATTTATTTCATTCTAAATTGATATGTGTAAATTATTTAAATACCTTGAGACTTGCTCACTATCATCCTTTTCACACACATCTCTTATACTTAGTCGATAGAATTCTTCAGTGTACTCTTCAACATTAGTTTTTTAGTGCCCCTCCTTGATTCATCTTGCATTTTTGTACATCAATGGATCATATTGATATAGCTTAGTCCACTCTATGATGATTTGATGGTATCATACTATTTACTAACCCTATTTCATGATTATATTAGATATGATGATGATTATGATAATGCTTAGCTTTTGTGACTGTCTTCTACTACATTGTGATAGGGATGATTTCATACCACTCATTCATGAGCACGATATGACATTGCAAATCCCTTTCACTTGTCTGCCTATTTCATGATATATGTTATTGTATATATTGTTGTATATGTATTGGTGGTGTCAGGTTTGCAGGTACTAGACATTGACTCCACCTGGCTTCACAAGTTTGAGTGTGTCTTCATCCCAATGGCAAGTTGATTAGAGGTGACATGAAATCCCATTCTACACTCTAGGTTTAAGTTGATATCCTTGTTAGTCTAGTATCTTGAGTTGAGTTGTTGTATAGCATCACATGGTATTTTGTGTTACATCTTGTTGAGTCATCTTGAGGAGTTGTGATTATTGGTTAATTAAATTATTAATTAATTAATTGGCTCACATAGTTAATAATAATAAAATAAATTAATAGTTGATAACAATATCATATTAATTTAATGAGAGATTAATATTATTGGGATTATTATTGATTAATACTTATTTATTGATTTAAGTGTTTATTGGATATTTATTATTTATGGTGGATATTATTATTTTCTTTTTTACATATTGGGGTTATTTAAATATTATATTCTTTACCTACCCTATTACTCTTTTGGTTAATTTGTGGGGGTTAGTAAATAGTATTATTTTATATTGTTTACCTTGCTTTTGGAAAAGGGTTGGTATATAATATAGTTTTTGGGAATTTTTGATTGGTCAAATTTTTTCTATAGTTTTGAATTTAATTTCTATTTAATTGGTTTTCTAGAAATTTTGCTAGGTGGCTTCCATGAGAAATTTCTGTGTGAATGAGGATTTTAGCTTTAGATTGAGCTTGGATTTTGGATTGATTGAAGTTTGTTGAGCTTGAAATTTGGTTTTCTCTTCGTCAGCTTTCTCTTGCCATCACTGCTAACCTCTATGTTGGTTGTATTTCTATAGTATCAACAATTACACACACCTTTGTAATTCAACCTAAATCTTTTGTAACCACTTCCGTGGCCATTTACCTAGCACTTGAGTAGGCTCATTTCATCCCTTGCATCAACCTTCTCCCTTTCAAGATACTCGATATCCCCTTTTTGTTAGCTCTCTCATGGCGACTAGTCTTGTTAGCCGCGTGTCTCCCTTGTCTCTTATTGTTGAGCATGATTCATTTGGACACTAGCGTGCTGCGTGGACATCTGCACGCTGTGCATTCATCCCAAAACATTTTAACGTTTGAATGTCAGTTCTAAGCATGCCTTTCCACTTGTCACCTACTTATGTTAGTGGAAATGGCTCCGAACCTTTAAAATGGCTCGCTGACCCTCTTTTCCCTCCTCTTCTCTCATTTTAAATCTATCCCCTCTCTTCATTCAAGCTCTCTAGATTCTGGACACAATCTCTCTGATTCTTTGGGCTCTCACAAATTTCTTTGACTCTCTCTCACTTGCTACAATGGTCTCTATTTTTCTACAACACTCTCAAGCTCTCACAATATTCTTTTGAAACTCTATTGGCTTTCTCAAGCCTCTTTGGTAATATTTATCTATTTATCCTATCTTTGAGCATCTTGGGATTTATCACATCCCTCTTCTATCATTTATCATTTCTCATTTATCATTTATGTTATCTTGCATTTATCTTTTATTCTATCAATCTATCTAGTTGTTTGTGGAGGTAGAAACACCAAAACATGGATTTGATTGAGGCAAGTCCCCAAGCAACCCTAAACATTTTTCCTTTCTGGCTTGTGTGTAGGTCACATTAGAGAAGATCTATCTAGCTGGAGGCTTCATAGCATGGACCTATTGTTTGTCTATTCTCTTCCCTTTTTTCCTTCCATCTTATCTTGGTTATTTCATATATCACATTTACTAGTTTAACTTCATTATTTTCCAAGATTTATTGCATTATAATTGCACTTGAAGATTTTTGTACGAACTCTGTACCTCATCCATGTAGGATGACAGCGCATCGCGCTGGTGTCCCAAACTTGCATGCTCGTCCTTTGGACAGAGGCTTGAAAGAGTTGCTTGAGAGCCTCAAATTTTATTTAACCATTTAACTCTATTACTTTTATCCCCTGGCTCACCTTAGTACCAGTTCAAGTGAGATAACATCAGATCGATTTGTCCTCTAAGATTCATCATCTTAGAGGTGATAAATCCACTCTACATTTTGGTGAACTTGACGTGAAAACTTCTTCTGTAATATTTTTAGAGCATCCTTTTCATTCCTTTCGTCATTCAATGTCCCCCTAAAAAAAAGGGACAATTCTAAATCTTTCCCCTTTCTTCTGAATTTTTTTTTTTGTTGCCCCGAACCCCATTTTAATGGTCCATCGACCTTCGACCAACAAATTTGTGCATTCTTTCTTTAGTTTAAGTTCATTAATTTTAAAATAAATATGTTATCTTCTTTTATTAACTTAGTTTATAGCTTTTTTGAAAGTTCTAATGATGTTTCTTTTCATGCTTGTGATAGTGACTTAGCTTTGCCTATGTCACTCTATGCCTTTGATCCCTCTCATAATATATCTTCTATTTCAAAGGATATTTTGTTACAAGAGAATGAAATCATTGACACCTTTCTTAATTTTACTCTACCATCTCTTCATTCTAGTGCACGCTCTTCTAGAGATGATACATTAGTGAATGATGAGTCTCGCCTCATATCTGATCTTCCAAAGGTCGATGTTGAGAAAATTCCTTCATCTAAATATTCTACATATGATAATGAGTCTGTGAATGTCATTTATGTCTTTGTTTCTCCTAAAAGGCCTAAGAGACCAATCATTCATGTGATTGTAGCTATCCCTTCTCTAAAGAAGGTAAAATCTATCAATGGTGTCCCTTTTGAAAATAACTCACCAGATATTTTTACAAGATATGGACAGTCTAAGGCTCCTTCTTATAGAATGGTATCCCATACTTATAATACTCAAAGAAATAAGAAATGTCTTAATCATCCACAACCCGCTATACCATCCTCTCAACCAAGTCTTCCTCAAGCACCTCCACCCATGGCTAAGCGACATAGTGATTATGATCTTATTGAGCAACTTCATGTTACTCCCATTAAGATCTCACTAAAGGATTTGCTTCAGACTGCTCTGGTTTATCAAGGTATGCTATAGGAAGCTCTGCAAAAGATCTTATTGCCTTCTTATACTAGGTCGACAAATGTAAATGCATTGATGGATCATATTCATCCAGATTCACCGAATATTATATTCTATCCACATGAAATTTTGCCTCTGGAAGTAAGGAACTTGGCTGATCCATTAATGATAATTGTTCATGCTAATGGCATTGGAATTAGATGAAATTTTATTGATACAGGTTCTGGACTTAATGTATACAGTGTGGATTTATTACCAAAGATTAAGGTTGATCCCAACTCCCTAGTAGCATCTTCTTTGTTTATTTGTGGTTTCAATAACAGTGGAAAAAGTATTTTGGGAAAAATTATCTTGCCTTTGAATGTTGGGCCTACCCCTATCCCAATTCTGGTATATGTAATGCCAGGTCCTCTATCTTATAATATCCTCTTGGGTAGACCATGAATTTATTCTTTAAGAGTTGTTTCTTCTATGTTTCATGGTTTAGTGAAGTTTGTGGAAAATAATCAAGTGGTTACAATCAAGGCTAACCCTGATGCTATGCACCTATGTCAAGTAGTGGCACTGAGTTAGATTTCAGTCACATCTTCATTTCAAAATTATGTTCCAACATTTCCCTCCATGGTGATGACTTCTGCCTCTTTCATGTCCCCTAAAAAGGAAGGTTAGAAGGGTGAAGAAGTCTTGAAGAAGAAATCACTTGAGAAACAAGATTTTCTCAAAGTGGATCCTTCTAAGGAAGATCTCCTGAAAGCACAAAGCTTTGAGTCTACTCCTGATAAGACATCTTCTATTTAGCTATCTTCTTCATCTAAAGCGAATGCATTTTTAGGTGATGATTGGGGTTTCTTGGATTTTAGTGATTCTCATATTAACAAATACAAGGTCAACCCTATCCACCTTAAACTTCCAAAAACATCTTTCATACCTGCTACTAAAGATGATTATTCTTCTGTATCGCAGGATCATGTGAACACCATTGGCTACACCATTAAAGGTGATCCTCCCCCTTTGGAGGAGTTTCAATCACATTATGGTCCAGGATTTAATATCGCTTCTAAGTATGGATATAAAGGAAATGGTCTTGGGTGCCTAGGTCAAGGTGTTAAGTTTCCTTTGGAGTCGAAATCATGTTCCTTTATGATGGGTTTAGGTTACAAGCCTAATCCATCTTCATCTCGTCCCGCATCATCTATTATCTTTGTATCTCCTTCTTGTGAGTAGCTAAAAATTTCTCCACAAGAGAAAGGGTTACTTCCTACCCCTCATCCTTTATTTGATCAAGAGCTTATCTTGTTGCAGCTTCTTAAAGCCTGCTTGGTTACTCTCCCTCCTCCTACATGTAAGAAGTTTCATAAGGATAATAAAAAAAAACATTCTTTCTGTGGATATCATCAAGTGCTTGGCCATTCCACTAGTGAATGTAAGGCCTTGAAAGACAAGATCCAACAACTTCATCAATCGGGTGTCATTAATTCTCTATCTATTGATGCACCTTCTCATTCTTTGTACAACAAGTGATATCGAGGCATACCTCTATCCTGTTATTTTACACATTCTCTTCTTATCCTATCTTTGTCTTCATGTTCTCTTCTTTCGATCTAAGAAATTTGACGCTATAACGATACACCCATCTCATAGTGATACTATATATCCTTTTGAAACTACTATGGGTTCTGATTCCAAATTATCAGATCCCCCTTGTCCTCTAGCTTTCATCTTTTGATGTTGTGGATATCTATGTGCCACTTGCTCTTGGTGACTTTCCACAAACACATCTCACTATATTAACATGCCACAACTACTCTTCTCCTTAGAATAACATGCCTTCCATGCATACCATTCTAAGGGGGGGCAATCATAGCTGCATTTTATCTTTTAAATCTTGTATTTGTTTCCTTTGCTAGTTGATTTTTCAAGTTCGCCTAGGTGGGGGCCAAACCACTTGATCTTTCTCTTTTCCAAGATTGCCTAGCTGGGGGCCAAACCACTTGATATTCTTATTTTCCAAGATCACCTACATGGGGCCCAAACCATTCTTGATTTATCTTTCTTGTTTTCCTTGGTAGGGGCCAATCTACTAACCAAATCTATCTTTGATCGCCCAATCACATGGCTATCTAGCGTATTGCTACCCATGCCGACAAAATTTATCTTTATCTACCCTATCATATGGTTATCCATACCGACATATCAAGACCTATAATATGACCATCTAGCATAACACATCTTTCTACGCATATCGGTATATCTTATACCAATGGTGGTCACTTATCTCATATCTTTCTGTAGCCAGGGTCTTTCCTCCAAAGCGAGGTTTGTTTCTATTATGCTATCTTATCCATTTATTTATCTTATCGTCCATCACACTAGTCTACAAATAGTGTGTTTGAGATGTACCAAACAAAAACATCTGTACCAAATATTGACATCATCTCGTTGGGGGAAACCTCATCTGATCAACAAAAATCTACCTCCCTATCGTGACTATATTCTTTATCTTGTCTTTTGGTAGTGGCCTTTCTTCAGAGCGAGATTGGTGCTACTTATCTTTTGATCATCTGGCATAATAAAACTTGCTAGATCTATCTTTTTTGTCATCGTCATATCATCATGACTACTAGTGATGTATCAAGCTAGTGTTTAGGTCATGTACTATCTCTTTGACATTGATTGCTTCTCTGACTTCTGGGTGCATTCTTCTCTTCATTTTAGAATTCCTCTATTTTTTGTTTCTTGTTATTTTGGGAACGACACATGGTAATGAGACAACCTTTTACATCAAGGTGTCTTTCACTTTGCTAACTTAAGATCGCAATTTCTTTGTTGTGTGCCTTCATGTGTGTGCTATCTTTTTCTTTACCATGTTCTAACCTTGTTGTATTTGGAATCTCTTATTCTCTAACCCTATTCTCTCGTGCAGGTTTTTCCTATCTAATGCATCTATTTTCTAGGTCTTCATCTTGGGGGAACGCTTCCTTGGCTTGGAGATTTATTTGCTTCCTCTATAGTATCTTTTTGGTATCATGATGTTATTTCTTTTTCAGTAGTTTTCATTTACCGTGCATATTCATGATCATTCATAAGCTTGGTAAAGTGGGGGAAAAATGTAGTGTCAAAAATTGCATACCCCTTTGTAATTTGACCTACATCTTTTGTAACCACTTTGGTGTCCATTTCCCTAGCACCCAAGTAGGCTCATTTCAGCCCTTGCATCAACCTTCTCCCTCTCAAGATGCTCGAGATCCCCCTTTCTCACAGCTCCCTCATGGTGTCAGTCTGTTTATCCACGTGTCTCCCTTGTCTCCTATTGTTGTCGAGAATGATTCATTTGGACACTAGCACGTCGTGTGGATGTCCGCACATCGTGTGGACATCCTCATGCCGCACATTCATCCTGCACCATTTTAACGTTTGAATGTCGATTTTGAACACACCTTTCCTCTTGTCACCTACATATGTCGGTGAAAATAGCACTGAAACTTTCAGCAACCCTCTTTTCCCTCCTCTTCTCTCATTTTAAATCTATCCTCTCTCTTCATTCAATCTCTCTAGATTGTGGACACAATCTCTTTGATTCTTTGGGCTCTCAGAACTTTCTCCAACTCTCTCTCGCTTGCTACAACAGTCTCTATTTTGCTACAACACTCTCAAGCTCTCACAGTATTCTTTTTCAACTCTCTTATCTTTCTCAAGCCTCTTTGTTAATATCTATCTATTTATCTTCTCTTTGAGAATCTTGGGATTTATTACATCCCTCTTCTATCATTTATCATTTATCATTTATCATTTACCTTCTCTTGCATTTATCTTTTATTCTATCAATCTATCTGGCTATTTGTGGAGGTGGAAACACCAAAACAAGGATTTGACTAAGGCAAGTCCCCAAACATTTTTCCCTTCTGGCTTGTGTGCAGGTCGCATTAGAGAAGATTTATCTAGATGGAGGCTTCATAGTGTGGACCTATTATTTGTCTATTCTCTTCCCTTTTCTCCTTCCATCTAATCTTGGTTATTTCATATATAACATTTACTAGTTTAGCTTCATTATTTTTTGTGTTTTCTTACATTATAATCGCACTTGGAGCTTTTTGTATAAACTCTGTACCCTGTCTGTAAAGGATGACAACACATCGCAATGGTGTCTTAAACTTGCGTACTCGTTCTTTAGACAGAGGCTTGTCAAAGTCGTCTGAGAGCCTCAAATTGCAGTTAACTGTTTAACTCTGTTAATTTTATCCCCCAACTCACCTTAGCACCAGTTAGAGTGAGGTAGAGGTGGATCGATTTGTCCTCTAAGATTCATCATCTTGGAGGTGACAAATCCCATCCTCTACAATTTCAATCTTCTCCAATTCAGTTTCCTAGAAAAGCTTGCCTGCTTCGTGTCTGTTAAAATATTGTATGTGGGAGATTGGGAAACATAATTGGAGAAAGGATATTAATATTGTCATACATATATTAAGGATGGGAAATGATTATTTGTATGTTTTTTATTTATTATGCTAAGTGTTACTGTGAAATGCCATTCTACATCCTTTGTGTTTGTTGTCTTTTGCATTACCTTCTCTATGGACTTGTTGAGTCCTTGTTTTCCACTTTATTTGTGTGTGGGAATCTCTCTCGACCTAATTTTGTCTTGTGGTCGTATCCTTTGATTTCTAGGCAATGACTTTGTCTGACTGTGTTTGTGAGAAGCCAAGAAGTGAAGTTATATTACTTTTTGTGAGGACTTTTTGCTTTAATTATGTCTTATTTTAGCTCAATTTTGGCTTTATGTCCCTTATGGGAGTTTTATGTACCTCCTTTGTGAGCCTATATCCAATTATGCACGGATCCGTAGCTTATTTCCTTCTATTTTTGTCATTTTTGGTCTTTGGCACCATGCGCTACAGAATGCTCTATATGCACTGTAGAATTAGTTGTATGCACTAAAATTTGAGTCCTATGTGATATTTTGGACCCCTTATGTACCTTTGTATGCATTACATGTTCCATTTACTCTATCTTCTAATTTTTACTCTGACATGGATGTGCTAAAAGAAGTTATCTATGCGCTACTCTTTCCCCTGTATGCATTAAACTCTCCTGTTTTTGTATTTTGGTTATTTTTGTTATGCTGTGATGTATTTTTAGATTCTAATTTTGTTCCAGAGGCATTTGATGATTTTGTTGTGATTCTCAGAGTGGATTGTGCTTTACTTTTGGCTATTTTATTGTTGTTTTAGCTCCAACAAGAGGAATTTATACCTTGTTGTTGAGGTTTATATCATATTTTCTCCATCAAGATTAGAGTTCCTTGCTGTGGAGGATATACATGTTGGTGAGGTATAAATCCTCTTGCATAGCCAAATTTGCCTATGTAAGAGGATTTATACCTCACCTTGTTTATATGTATGTGTGTATTTAGTTTCTTGAGGCTCTTGATTTAAATGTTGAATTTATGGCTCTTGTCATGTTTCAAATTTCTATATGTACAATATTGATGTTGTTGATATTCTTGTAATGGAGACTTTGGTTAACCGAGTTATGTTGTATTGAGAGCCCTCATTCGTGTATATGTGTGATGTTACCCTAAGGCCTAGAAGAATGATTAGGGAGAGTGGGCTTCCATGAGTCTACCGAGGTCACAAGGAATGGAGTGATAGGATTCTTTGAGATATGGAGCCGAGGTCTAGACCATTGGGATAGCTCATTGGATTGTAATAATCAAGTGATAACATAGTAAATTAATCATAGGTGGGATGGGTAAAGGTAAGGTAAATGAGTATGTTTTTAGGAAAGATAAGAATACAAGTTTGGAGACCAAAAGGTTCAAGACATATGAATATCACAAATGAACATCTTAGGATCAACAACAAAGGAAGAAGAAATGGAGAAAACTAGTCAACAAGATCTCCACACATTTGTCAAAATAAATTTGTAAGTTACAAGCCCTCCTTCTGTAGTTATTGTTTTGCATGCAATGGTTATGGACATAGAGAAAGTGAATGTAGGAATAGGTTTATGAGAAATCAAATTGCATATGAGCATAAAGTTTCAAATGGTAGATTTATGCATAGATCTGCTCCAAATTGTGGGAGCAAGAATTTTTTTGCTGTCCTGGGTGATAAGAATATTGTATGTTATAATTGCAATAAAATCGGTCATAGTAGTCATGAATGTAGAAGCAAATCATTTGTCTAATTGTAGCTCCTACACCTCCTCCTATAATAAAAAAATAATGAATAACCATAATGATCATTTTGTAAGACAATTTTTTGCATCAAACAAAGTCAAAAATGTTCCTATAATGTCAAGAAGTTCATTTGTTCCATTAGATGTTCACAACAATATGGTTTGGAGAAGGAGAATAAGTCAGTTCAGTAGGAACTTCTCTACTCCTCTATTTGGAATGAACGCAATGTGCTACAACTGAAACAATTTTGGTCACACTACAAAGTTTTGTAGATCAAGAAATGTCAAGCAAAGGAAGGTTATGAAGGCTACGCCAAAAGTTGCAAATATGAGACAAAGGGAGATCAAGCAAATCTAGAGAAGAAAGTATAGCCAAGGAGATGAGAAAAGGAAGAATGTTTCTATGAGCCAGCATGATGGATTCCATGCACATGTGATATCTCCTCAAGATTAAGGAGATGCATGACCTTAGGGGGAGCTAAACATGATCATATCTTTTACCCCCAAATTTTGAAAAGAATAAAGACATTAAGTGACAGAGAGGAATTTGGTGAGGATGGTGACTGTTTATATATATATATATATATATATATATATATACATATATATAACTTGATGTGTAGTTTATAGAACATATATGTTTGGTTGCTAATATTGGAGATGAAAGAAAATAGATGTGCAAATGAAACATATTGATGTGTTCTCCAAGGGAGATGGAGCATATAGGCTAGTGGTCTCAGGGGGAGACCATTTCTTAAGTGGACAACAAAAAGAATTGCATGTGCAACAGATGAGAAAATAATAGGGGGAGATGATCCAGCCACAAGGGTCAACACATTGATAGCAGGTGTTGCAGATACGCAGGCATAGGGAAAGAAGATGAGATGGCAAATTTTACTTACCCGATATATTTTCTACTAGAGCCTTGAATTCCTTAAATCTCATAAGGATTTCTCTGACTCTTTACATTTAAAAAAATATATCCATGTCTTCCTAGAGAAATCATCTACAAAGATAACATAATACAAAAGTCCTCCTAAAGAGGTTATAGACATGGATCCACATAAATCAGATTAAATAATTTCTAGTACATTTTTAGATGTGCTCCCACTAGAGTGAAAAGTCCCTTTTTTGTTTTTCCCTAAGGCACATCCTTTGCATATTACTTCATGATTTTTCTTGAGCTTAGGTAGACCTATTACCATTTTTTCAATTGAAGGGAGAGCTAAAAAATGGAGATGTCCTAACCTTCTGTGCCAAATTTCACATGTACTTGTGGACTCATGGATTATGGCTTGAGAGGAAGAAATGCAAAGTTTGTAGAGGCACCCATGTCTTACTCCAATAGTGTAAGCCTTCTTGATGGTTGAGTTCTTTGGCCATGCCAAGACCTTTCCTTCCATAAAGGTGATTCTATATCCCTTGTCTTCAAGAGCTGAAATGGAGACTAAATTCCTCTTTATCTCTGGAACATATAGCACACCTGTGGGTTGAAGAGAAATGCTTGAATTCAGGTTTACAGTCCAGGTCTCAATTCCTTTTATGAGATAGTTTGAATCATCCCCAATAGTTACTTCCTCATCAGAGTTTTTTATTAGAATATCAAGATGTTCTTTGAATCATGTAATCTAACGTGATGCTCCACTATCAATCACCCAAGTATTAGGACTGGTTGATACTTGACTTGATAGTGTTGAGTAGAACATGAGTTTCTCTGAATCATTCTCTAGCCCTATCTTACCAAGTTCTGCAACAATGGCTTGAGGTCTTGGCCTATCTGGACACTTTATGGCGTAATGCCTGTAGACGTATAAAAATGACCATATTCCTAAATGAATATTTTATGTTCATTTCTCTATTTAATTAAATCCAATTTAATTAAATTATCCACATTCTTCTATTTAATTAAGTAAATTACTCAATTTATTTAAATTAAATTCACTATACCCATTTAATGAATAAATCATTTTATTCAATTAAATCTCCCCTATCCACTTTTAATTAAATTCAAATTTAATTAAATAGTTATCCTAAATTGAATAAATCTAATTTATTCAATTTCCCCAAATTGCAACCAAATTGAATTTAATTATTTCAATTAAATCCTATTATCCCTCCATCCACTTGCAAAATCCTAAACCCCTTTCTAAACCCCTCCTAGAATCTTCTAATCGCTTCTAATTAGCCTAACCCCTCATCTAAACTTTGTCACATCCCTAAGCAAAGGGAAGTCACTTCTCAAAACCTCAAAGTCTTTGATAACCATTAAAGGTTTCAAACCTTCAACCACTTAAATCCTCAAAGTCTTTGATAGCCATTAAAGGCTTCCAACCTCCAACCACTTAATCCCCCAAAGTCTTCAATAACCATTAATGGTTAACTCAAACCCTCTTACATGGTTAAAACATTTGTTTTAACTCAACCTTCATCCAACCCAAGGGTCTCATTAGGACTTTAATGCTTTGACCATGATTATCTCTTAATCATTTGCACAAGGGTTTATCCTTGGATTAACTCTTAATCTAATGGGTAAGCCTAACTTAGACTTGACCCTTACCCTCTAGATAACCATGAGGTCTTCTCAGGCCTTTAATGCCTCCAACCCCTTCTCTCAACCCAACCCTATGTTGACACTTGTCACCATTTCATTGGTGCAATTTGTGCACATGGATCCCCAACTTTCAAACTCAACCCTTGATTGAATCTTTCAATCCTGACCATCCATTGCCCTGTTTTTGCTATAAATAGAGCTCTCATTCCTCCATTTTAAATCATCCAAATTTGTAGTATCACACTTATGCTCAAATACATTCAAGCTTTCATATCATTTTATGCTCATCATTTTAGCCTCTTTGAAATCAGGAATTAGTCTAAATATGCATTTTTAGAATGATTTCGTTATCATTTAGCTCAATCATAGACTAATATATCATGTTAGGATAGTATTTATGCTAATCTTGTCATCTTATCATTTAGTTTATTATGTTTCTAAGATCATGCATAGCTTAGGATACCTTTCATACTAAAAACTATCAAAGCATCCCTCGTTCTTGCATTTGCCATCCCTAAATCATTTTGCTCAGTGATCTGAGAGCAAAAACATTGGTTTGAGGGACATTGTGAGATAGAGAACCATGGGACCCACCTTGGGAAGCTGAGTAATACGTTATTACTCCATAGCTTGCATCAAGAAGTCCTGTGTGTGTGTGTGGACAAGTCATTTAGTCATATTTTCACATATTGAGTTCTATCAGCCCACTTTTCCCACATACAATGCCCATATTGGTCACATCTGAAACATTGCACCTTGGTCATATTCCTTTCTCTTGGATGAGTATTTTCCTCTTGTATCTTTGTCCTTCTTCCTTTTGAAGTTCCTTTTCTTTCCCTTTTTGTGAGAATGAGAGTTTAGTACATGAATGTCTTCATTTGTAGAGTTTTGACCATCCCTCCTTGTGATTAGTCTGGATTCCTCTTGAATGCACTATGTCTTTAATCGATCAAATTTTGGGAGTTTTGAGTGAGCACTAATTCCTTGTATGAATCCTTCCCATGAAGCTGGTAATCCATTCAATGCCAACATAGTTAGCTCCTTGCTTCTAATGAAGTGACCAATGGTGGAGAGTTGGTCCCTTAATTCTATGATCCTTATGAAGTATGATGTAATGGTTTCTCCTTTGTTCATCTTCGCATGATGAAGTTTTTGTTTGAGTGATAGAGCCCTTCTTGTATTGTTTATTTCATACATGCTTTCTAATGTTGAGAACATTTTGAATGATGTATCCAACTTGCAGATTATAGGTACTATGTGATCCTTAACTGCATCTACTAATAGCTTCATGGCCTTACTGTTGTTCTTTATCCATTGTCTCTTCTCATCTTCTTCATTTGGTACAATTATCTCCTTTTTTACAAAAGCTTCTAACTCTTGCTCTCTTAATGTGATCATAATTTTGAATTTCCATGAGACAAAGTTAGAGGAGCCTTCAAGACGATCCTCAAACCTAACATCGTTGGCCATTTGGAGAAGAAATATGTTTTTCTAAAGGAAAAGATTCAAATGATAAATTTGACAACCTTTAGACTCAAATATAATCGGATCTTCCTTAGAGTGGCTCTGATTCCATGTTGAAGTTTTATCAAATTTGAATATAAGATATTTTAAGTTTAAGAATGTAATCACCAAACTGTCTTATTAAAGTATTATCAATCACTAAGAATATTGATTATAATATGAACTGTTGTTCCAATGATTGATTTATAATAATATCGATCTCTCTACAAGTGTTGTTTTAAACAAAGAAATAATCGATATATTACTTATCAATTTTACCAGCATATGGGTTGTTGTGATGAAGGTGGCAGTCGGGCTTGTGTCAACACTTAATATTTATGTATATTCACAAGTACCGATTGACCACCTCTACATATAGAGGGAGACATGCCTACGTAGAGGCATGCCTCTACGTGGAACATGTCCACATAGAGACATGTCTCTACGTAGATATGTCTAATCGGTTGTGATAGTCATGTCGATACATAATAAAGGTTAATCGATTGTTATCGATTCCAATTTGCATTTGATACTAATACACTTTAATAATATGATTATCTTAGAATATATAATCTGATCGACACTCAATATCGATATACATATGATTAAATATGATTAATATAATTAATTTAATTATATGTATGTATTTAATAATGTATAAATATACATTATTAAATACATGCATATGATTAATTTACAATCATATTTCATAGATTAATAATTAAAGAAAGAATCTTATTAAACACATAAAGAAATTAATTTGATTAATACTTGTGAAGGAGGATAGATATCAAATGCTTAAGGCCGATAGGTCAATTAAGCATTTGATTTCATCAGTTAGAATAATCTGTCCGAAGCTACAAAACATTAACAACATGATTGTGCAATACCTTATCTTTAAAAAAGGTTTATACAGTACTCCATGAGTTCTACATGGGGGCCTAGGTATGAAGTTAGGAGAGGGTCAGACTACTAGGGTAACTCATGAGAGGCTATGCAATGACACTCTCTCCTTATGTATCCTAATATCCTATTATATCAATTATTTTATGTGGAAGCCTCTAGGAAGTAATTTGGAAGTCTTTTGGATGTTCTTTGGATTTTCCTTTGTTTGTTATCCTTACTTTCTTATCTTGTACAGTGGTGTCTTGTTTATCTTGGTTGTGATGTATGTTTAGGTCTTTTATTCCCAACCTTCTTGCGTGTTGTTTGGGTCCTTGAGTCTATCTCCAGCACGGGGGTGGACCTCCGAGTTCCACCTGGTTGGGTAGTAATGTTTACTATCCATTGAGTTTTTTTGGTGTTCTTATTCATGAGAAGCTAGATGGATCTTACCTTGTGTTCTAGCATTTTCACATTCATTTGTAGGTTGTTCTACCATTGTAATGTATTTGTTATGTATCTTTTAGAAGTGATGTAAAAGAATATGTAATTATATATTTGTACTTGTAATTGGATATTTCAAGTGTAAAGGAATTGTAATAGGACTATTTTAATAGATGCATTTTTATTAATGGATACCTTGTGAGTGAATGTACTCATATAGATTATATGTATGTTCTTATTCTTGATGAAGGTTATCATAGGAATCTTTCATTTGGTGCTTTAAAATGAACTTAGCATAGGTCTTTACATGATGAGTTAATGATTTGTGATTAGGAGTTTATTTGATTAAGTCAATGTATCCTATTAAATATGTTTATGTGATTTGAAATAATGTAATAAGATTCAGTTATCTTCATGTGAGTAATTAGATATATAATACATGTTAGTGAGTGTTTCTTAGTAGCAATGTTAGGGAGTCCTTAGAGGATTGAACTATCAGATGTGATTAATTCTTCTACTAAACATTGTTATGATTCATCTATGATTATGTGATTAATTTACTTATTGTTGCATTAAGTTAGAAATGGTTAGTGCATTATGTTTCCTTTTAAAAAAAAATATTTTCTATGTTTTGGTTTGTTAGTTTTTATTTCTCTAAAACAACTAAAACTACATAAAATGATACCTTTGTAATGAATAATACATTGTGTAGTAGGTAAAACATTGTTAGTAGGAAAGAACCATCATAAAATATTGTATAGGACTTTATAGTCCAATTATATAAATAAATGATAGGTCCATGCATATCATGGCTTGTGAGTAGCATCCCCTCAATATTTTACATATTTTTTTCCTCATGTCTCTTTAGAAACATCATTTAACTAGCGTGTGCCTAATGGATTAGGTAGCATGGAAGGTAGAGAAAGAATAGCTATAGTTTCAACCCATCCATTTTTATACTTTGGCATATCAATCTTATATCATTATGTACCATTTTTTTAAATTTCTCACTTGATACCCTAAAATATACTTATTCTAATTGGATTGGTGTTTACGATGATCTCACATCCACTTATGGCTATATATTTCATCATGGATCCAATCCTATTTATTGGTTGAGCAAGTAGAAACATACTATTCCTCTTTTATCTATAGAGTTATAGTACAAGGAGGTTGCAAATTCCACTACAAAAGGCAATATGGATTCACCACATCTTAATAGCATTTGGCGTCTATCATCTACTCTAATAATTAGAGTATTATTTCAATCTCAAAGAATTTGGTTCAAAATTAGTAAAATAAGAATATTGAGATCCATATCCACTATATTTGAGACCTTATCTAAGAAAATCATCGATCATTAGTTGTGTCCCACATTGGAGTATGGTGCAAGAGCACCCTACGAACCTAGTTTTGGTCCAAAAGGTCAAAATTTGAATTTTATGTTTTTTTTTATGTTTTTTTATGAAAATAAGGACACTTGAGGCTATTTTTATGTATTTAGACCCAATTTGGAAAGTTTGGGGTCCATATGGTTTAAAATGTAAAAGTTGCAAAAAGTTGTCATTATTATCATGACAATTTTTGCAACTTTGAAACCAACTTTTGAAATATGGTTGAAAGTTAGTTTTGAACGGTTTTGATGTTGTAACCCACTTGTATGGGAATAAATAGGCCCTTGGAATTCCATCAAAGGTTATTCTATTTGAAGTTGAATATTTTACTCAATAAAATTGAAATTCCTTATGCATTTTTGGACGTTGCAATCTAATTACTTTCATTTTTCAATATGAAATTCATCATGTTTTGATTGGGAAAAAATTTGATGTGTTAAATTAGTGAAATAAGTTCAATTTGGATTTTGTGCCATTAAATTTCATTCATATTTGAAGTAGTTATGATCATTTTATTGACTGCAATTTCCATATTTTTACAATGACAGTCTTGTTGCAACATTTATTCTGAATTGGTATGGAAGATTTAAGTATCAAGACTAGACTGATTTGAAAGATGGGTGAATTAAATTTAATTTGGTACATATTTCATGTGTTTTGGTTAATTTTAGTGCAAGTTATAGCAATTTTTGTGAAAAATGTCTATACACGAGCAACAACAAGCCTTGTAAGAATAAATTTTTGTTTTGGCCATTCCACCCACTGTATGGAATTTTAACTTGGTGGAATGGCCTATTATATTGTATATTTTTTGTTTCAATGAATTACATGGATTTTTGAGTTCTTTTTATGGCTTTGTGATGATGCCCTAGGTGGACTGAGACACATTCTCAAGTGAAAAATGAGAGGTATGAAGTGGGAAATGGATGAAAAAAAGTTTAGAAGGATAATGTGAGTGTTATAAAAGAATGTGAAGATATATTATAAGGATTTTTAATAGTTGGTGAAGTGTGGGAAAGTGTGGAAGTGGAATTTCGAAGAAACCCTCCTCACATTAGCTTAAAAACAAGGGTTTTGTAAACTCATGACTAAGGGATAGTATCTTTCTTTAAAAATTATGGATTTGACCTATTTGAGACCCATATTAAAGTTATGAGCATTATATTGTAGATTAGAAAGGGTTTTTGTTGATAGTCTCTTTGTAAAAGAGGCCTAATAGGCCTAATTAGGATAGCATAGGAGGCCATTTTTGATGCACATGTTCCAAATCAACCTCCAGTGGTTTTTGGTTATATTATGTAACTTGATAATTGGTGTTGGAATATCTATTTTGTTTGTGAAGTCATTTGGGAATTTTGTGAGTTAAGGCCTAAAAACCCCCTCTGAATAGGGCTAATAGGAAATAGGCCCTTTGTGAAGCAACCCATCTAGGGAGAGGTTATGGGAAGTGAACCAATGCATGAAATGGGTGTTCATGATGCCTTAATCCTTTTTATAATCCTTCCTCAAGGTTTCCGAACCATTTGGTGAGTTTGTACCAATTTTTGGGTGAACCGGCTAGGATCAAGAAGCCAAATGAAGGAGTTGATGAGTTGATTTTTCCTTGTAAACTTGTGAGAACTTTTGAAGAATGGTTTTGATTTGGTTGTGATGTGATTGGGCCCTCTACATCAGAGTAGGTTGCTAATAAATTTACCAAAACCTTTATAGAGAGCACATATGTTCATCTTCAATATCTTTTAAGGGTGTAAGACACTTCCATTTTTACAAGGATAGCTAGTTCTTCGCTCTTCCTCTATTTATTTCAAGGTATACTCTCTCTTGCATCTCTATATTATTTTGTAGATTGTATATGGATGCTTAAGATGGCTTATCTTGCTAAGACCTATTTCTCTTTACTCTTGTTGCACTTTAAAAGGGGTGCTAATGTAAGTAATTATTGTACCCATTATATTATTTTTTACTTAGGTCATTTATTTCTGTTACTTAAGTGGTATAAGATAATGAGTTCATATGTTTCCCTTCATTTAGGGGACATTTTTTACCCTTATTCTTTTTGGATTTGGAAACTCGAATATTTGTTTTGCAGATTTATGCCTTATCCTCATTGATAAGATTTGGAAACTATAAGATTATATTTATCCTAGCCCTTTCCTTCCATTTGATTATCTAATTGAATTTAGTTATTACAATACTAAAATAGTTCTTTTTCTTGTTCACATTTAATTATGTGTCATCATAATGTTGTTTTGTTCTTAAATAAATTTGCATTACATGTCTTTCTAAAATCCAACAATGCAAGATTGTCATTTGACTTAAGGATAATCTTACATCAATACTATTAGTTTTGGTCTATATTATTTTGTTATATTTTTTTTATTGTAAAGTCATACAATTAACTATTAAATATTTGATTTAAAAAACAATTTAAATTATGAAAAACAACAATTAAAATTTACATAATAAATTACAAATCCTTAATCCTATCAAAATTTAATTTTATCTAATTCATTTAAGAATACAAGATACTTTCAAGATAACAAATATATGTGTTGTGACCACATTTTGTATGTGGTTCTGAGCGGGGTGTATAAATAAAAAATATTAATAAAAAAGTTTAGTAGAATAATCCACTTTTATTGAAAAAAAAAAAAGAAGAAAACCAAACATTTAATTAGAAAATTTTTATAGAGACCTTAACTAGGCCAACTCAAAATGCCCTAAAGTGTGATATTCAAAGAAATTTCTCGCTCAAAGCCATTAATGCTTGCCCCTTCCTCATCTTTTTTATTTAAAATTAATTATAAATTTACAATCATAACACTTCTGTATATAAAGATATCTGTTAACAGATTTATTAATAATTTTATTATATTGTAGTTGCATATTGTTGTTATTATTATTTATAATAAATTATTATTTATGATAAAATTGTTTTGTTTGAGATAAATTGGATTAGAGGAGACAATTGAACCTGTACAACAATATTTATACTGAAAAAACAAAGAAAAATCTGAACTCTTTTGTTTAATATATTTTTTATTTACACTATATATAAATGTGCAATCATAAGAGTTCTGTATGTAAAAATACATCTGTTAACAGATTTATCAGTAATTTTCTCAGATTGTCGTTACAAATTATTCATTATTATTGATAATAAATTATTGATCATGATCTAAATTGTTCTGATTAAGATAAGTTGATTTTGAAGAGACAATAAATCCCGTAGTTACAGCAATGAAACAACAAATAAAGGTGAAAATCTGAATCTTTTTGTTTAATATATCTTTGATTTAAAATTATTTATAAATGTACAATCACAACAGTTCTGTATGTAAAGGTGTCGATTAACAGATTTATCAATAATTTTGTCAGATTGTAGTTACAAATCGTTATTATTATTTATAATGATTAAATTGTTTTGATTAAGATAAATTAGTTTTGAAAAGACAATACAACATGTACATCAATAGTTGCAGCAATGTTGTGTCTACATCGCAATTGAAAACAGCATAAAGAAACAACAGACCCACAAATAACCAACAAACAAAAAAAAAGACAGAACCACTAAATTATTAATTCAAAATTTCTGCTGCAGAATTTACTCTACAGTCACTGTAAAAATCTAGTATGCTAAACATTTTATGTTTAAATGCTTATAAATTTTAGCATGCACTGTAAAAATCTAGTATGCTAACCATGTAATGTTTAAATGCTTATAAATTTTAGTGTGGGTTTAACATCCCATTGCTATTCTGGGATTTCTGATGTTGAATCTTTCCTTATCAGTTTGAGTTAGTTGTATGGTCAGGAATGAGATGATTTTATGCAATCAAATTAAAAAATGTGTACAACACCATTACTTGAATCATGTGACACCCACAGAAGGAACCAAGATCTGCAAATCCATTATTCTACAATATCTTAGTTCAGAAAAGTTTGAATTAAAACAGTATTCTTCTTTCTTGCTTTTTTTGCTTTATCTGTCTGTGGGGTAACAGATGGATACAACTACAAGTCTTCAAGTCTTCAAGTCTTAAGTCTCCATATTGACGTAAGAACACACTGATTTTTTTGTCTATCGTTAACAAACGAGAGATTCCCTCTTGATTATTAATATAATTCTTAAGCTGAATGCTGAAGAGACTACTTACTTTTGAATTTATACAGCAGATAAGACATAAAGAGAAAGGAGGAATTACACGTTACAAGTATAAGAAAACATATATATCATACTTATTAAGAACCCTAATGCGTGCTGCTTACGTTTTCTTTCTTGAAAACTGGGGATCTATTTAGTTTTCTGACAGAGTAACAGATTTTTTTATAGCACAGTAAATGTATTGCTAAAGTCAATTACAACTGTCTAACATAAACTAACATAAACTAATATATCTGTTAATGGTCCACAGCAAAAACCCATATTTTGTCATAATGTTTTCTGGTGGTATTATGTAATTAGGGTTTGTCAGATGCACTGCACTAAATTCGGGCAAGTTGAGGAGAAAATTTGATTATGTAATATATATATATTGGGACACAATTTCCTATGGTGTATAAAAGAAATGAATATGGTAGACATTTTCAAGCTCAGTGACAGAGAAACAATTTAAAAGACAAAAGTAAACATAGGATTCCATGTGGTTCATTAAATTTTGGCTTGCTTTTTTCTGGTTTGGATTTTTCTCTTTGTGTGTATTCAAGGCTCAATGTGGTGTAATAATTCCATCCTATGTCACTGTACAGCCTCTGTAGGCATGGAGTGGGAACATCTCCATTACACACCCAAAAAAAATTGTTTCATGTTATTATATATTTGTTAAATTTTACTTTACAAACTTCTAAAATAGTATGATTTAACTATGCTCTTGTTTCTCTCCTTTAATATAGTTAACATCGTCCCCACATTATCATATTGGACCACAGTTCACTTACAATCTTGATAGGATGTAGCTCAAATGTAAGAAAGGTCCACCAACTGCTGCAAGACAAGACTTAAACTACTTAAATGTTATATGGTATACCGGGGAGGGTTTCTTATAAGTCTTCTATATCTATCTAGAAGAAGATAGGTTTTAATGGTGTAGTATAATCTTTTATTAATGTTTAAGAATAATTATCATAATTTTTAAACTATATTATAGGTGTAGGTTATTATAGAGAAGCGGAAAGAACAGAATTTGCAATTCAAAATGACATATGTTGAAGTTTCTAACTATTGATTAGATAAAGATAAGTCTATATATTTCTCTTTCATTCAAATTTCTTATATAAAATTTTTTTTGCAATTGAAAACGACATATGTTGAAGTTTCTAAATGCTGATTAGATAAAGATAAGTTGAAATTGCTCTCTATATTTCTCTTTCATTCAGATGTAGAGCATGATGTAAAAGGAAGTTTAATTTATAGTGAATGATCTCTCATTAATCAAATAAGTTGAACTTGCTCTCTATATCTCTTTCAAGATATAGAGAATTATTTAAAGGCGGATAACTTATAGTTGGTTCTCTCTCATTAATCAATGAGTGGTTATTATAGAGTTGGATATCCTTTTGTGTATAATAACATCTAATTCTAACTTTAGATTGAGTTCAGTGTTAATAAAAATATATTTATTTAAGTGTTAAGAATGATATAGAAATACATGTTTGTAATTCAGAAAATAAGAAATTTCATGTAATGATATCAAAGAACATTACTAGATCGAAGTTTCAGATGGCACCAAAAGAGGAACTTGTTTATATGAAATAGAAGTGCAATTGATTAAATGGATTTGATAAGCTTGTAAGGTTTTCTTACATTTCTACACCTCTCAAGAAATTACAATAGAGTATATTATCCCATTAAGTAGTAAATCCAAGTTATATATACCAGGCACATCTACATTTAGAAGCCACACATAAAAGTCAGTTTTATACAACCATCTTTAACATGAAGGAGGCAAAAAAAAATTGGGGTTTTTCACACACTATGACCCCACCTAAAATATAACTTGAAAAGTCAACAAAAGGTTGCATTAAGTAATAATCTTGAAAGAGGGGCCTTAACATCACATAAGGATAATTTTTTCTTATAACATAAGAAACTTTGGAATATAAAGAACTAACAATGTATCTTCATTATTGTATGATTGAGATCTTTTATCTCATTTTATCATCATTATTGTACTATCAAGCATATTTTGTCTTCATAGTCTAATATCATAGAACTTTGGGAGCAATCTTACCCCACTACTTCCCACTCTAAATCCCATGATAGTTTATCGACATCTCTTCATTTTATTTGTCTTCTTTTGGGGTAATAATGGCCCACTTGATGTTAGACTATCCATACAAATCCATGTCAAACAAAAACACAAATTTTACAAGCCAAGATAAAGTTTAATCAATATGTAAATATGTCAAAAACTATGAAAGCAATGAAATAAATTTGTGACATTAAAAAAAAAAAGAATGTACACTAGATGAAATGATGATAATTATTTTCTCTATTTGTACATCATTCATATATATGATATAAGGATAAAACAACCAAATAACATCAATCCCAATATAATAATAAGTTATAGTTTACCTCATATGCCTTTGAGCATAATTAGAATCACTAAGACATGTTGGCTCCATATATAAGCTACAAAATTATTTATATATCAATAGTACCCAATAATATTGGCTTCACATATTCTAGCATCCTTTTTCAAACTTAACTTGGAGGGGCCAAGAGGAAGGTTGCATTCAAGATGAAAAATAGAGGTTGCAACATCCCCACTATATAACTTTCTGATGGTTCAAGTAACTCCTAGAATCTAAAAAAATATTCAAATATATGTATAGAACTAAAGTTAAACATCTTATGTGCCTATAGTAAACATCTTGAGCATCTATTGTTAGTGTACAAATGAGGTTATTTTCTATCTAGACATTAGTGGGAACATATTCACATGTTAAGCTTACTTAAGACCTAAGTTAGTTGTCCTTATATCCTAGGTGTCATTTCAATAAGTTAGTTATAATGGAATCATGTTCACCTCATTTAATTTTAGTTATCTAGGTATTTAATATTTTCATCATGCATTTAATGTTGTATCAAGGGTAGTTGTTCATACCTTACCTATATAAGAAAGGAATCTCATTGCATATTTCATATATTTAATCAATGCATTATTACACAAGTTGTCTTGTCATTCTCTCTTGTGGAAGCTATTTTGGTCTAGCAAGGATTTTGGGGGTATTGAGGAGTCACCTATCTACTCCTACATCTATTAGTCTAGTAGACATATGATTCAACTCTAAAAAAGGAAAGAAATTAGTCCCATTAAAAAGAATCCATTAATGATTTATCTCAACCCCATAAGAACGTCTTCTTTAGAAGGTATTAATACTAAATATTAAATCACTCCAAAGAATGGTCATATCCTCTCCCCAAAAAGTCACAATTAAATGATTAAATGAAGTATTATCATCATCTTCTTGAGTCATCTACTAAAAAAATATACTGTACCTATATGATCAAAGAAAATAGGATCAAAATAAAAAATGATAACTAGATGTTGAAGCAACATATGAACTTGAAGGATTAAGAAATGGAGAGCGAGAACGACAGTGGCAATGAGTTGGGGGCTAGGGTTTCAGAGGGGGTGAGTGATAATAAGGATGCAGATGAAGCAGAGAATGCAGAGGTTGTAGACGACAATGTTTATTGTTTATGAGATCTTTGTGTATACCCCTGGGGTGTTATTTCAGAGAAAGGTTAAGGGAGCCTTTTTAAAACCCTTGTTTTCTCGGTTGATTGGGACAGGTCTTTCATGTTCTTATCTCTTGATTCCCAGGCCTCTTTTCGATGGGGTTTTTTCTTCCCCTATTTGTCCTGGTTCCAAGGCTTTGTTTGTTGTGCTTTTTTTTTCTGCATCTTGGGGTTACTCAAGTTGTTCCTTTTGAGGTGGTCCCATTGTATATGGAGGGGGAGATGGGTGTGGTTGGAGGTGACCTGTCTCCTATTGAGGTGGAGCTAGATGCTACTACTTTTTCCTAGAAGTATTGTTGGGGGGCGGATGATCCGCAGGTGTTGGGTTGCAAAGGTTTTGTTGAAGGCATGGTTGTTGTCCTCTTTTAGTTAGGTTGTGGGAGCCTTATAAATCCCACTCTTATGGTTGAGGGAGCATGGAAAAACCCTACTTTTTTAGGTTGTGGGAGTCTTGTAAAAACCACTATCATGGTTGAGGGAGCCTGGAAAAACCCTACTTTTTTAGGTTGTGGGGGCCTTGTAAAACCCACTATCATGATTGAGGAAGCCTGAAAAAACCCTATGCATCTTGTTCTTGTCAAGGGTCCAGTTTGTCCAGCCGTTGTTTTTGGTTAGGTCCAGGTTTAGTTTGTTGTGGCCTAGTGATGCTGTCACAGGTTAAGGGAGCCTAAGAAAACCCTTTTGTTGGTGAAGGGTGCCTGATAATCCCTCGATCTATGGTTCCTGAGGTCTATTGCTTGTTGTTTTAATCTTCCTATTTTGGCTAGCTTGGTTTGAGGTTCTTATCTTGAGGTGTGGCTAGGGTTTGGTGTGTTGCTATTGCTAAGTCATTATGGTTATATCTTTTGTAGCTACATTCTGGGATCTGGATGCCCATAAGTCCAAAAGGTTCAGGTCCTTCCTAAAGCCTATGGTTTGTTGCCAAGTTTTTTTGTCTATTCTTTGATGGTAGCTCTTTGACTGTAAAGGGTTTCAGGGCCCATTCAAAACCTTTTTATCCTAATAAAACAAATATGAACTTGAAGAATAATTTGGTCAATATATAAGATGAATATTATGATTGTGCTCCTAAAATGACACATCTAGACTTATGTGACAAAATTATGAAAAAATCACTAAAATCTAGTCATCCAATAAATTCACAATACAAGACATAACTATAACAAAAATTGGATCATTCAAGGTGCATCTATTCCAAAAGAAATAAATTCAACCAAATAAATAACTATATTCCACCTATGAAAAACTACCATGATACAATTATAAAATTTACCTCCAAGGAAACAAACTGTGATCCATAATGATTAGAAACTACTATATTCAATCATCTTCATATAAAAGATATCCAAAACAAGAAATAAGAAAGTTTCATTCATGCATGTAACCTCCAAATGGTTTTAATGTAAGCACTCTTTAGATACATGATCTCTAGTATCCTACTAAAGTATCTCTCAAAAACAAAGAGGAAATTAGTATACTAATGTGAACACTCCATGGAATCAACCACATAAATTATGTCACTTATCCAATAATATAGTAGATTTATATCAACATTAATGCTCTATCCAAATTCCTTGAATCAAAAGTGATTATATTGATCATTAATTCCATCACCCCAAATAGAGCCATAACAAGATAATTGAAATATAATGTACATAAATATAGAATTTTTATATATCAAGTTCACTATATTTGAATTAGTAATAATTGTGTCTCTTTTCTCTAATTTATCAATTTATGTAGATTTTATCTCTAAGAAAAATCTTATCTACATCTATTTTTTCAACTAATAAAAAAGGAAGACTCCAAAAATGACTTAAGTGTCCCATTTTATACAAAGTATAAAAGGAAGACTACATTTATTTTAGTAAAAATATCATCACTGAGAACTTACTTATCATAATTGGAAGTTAAACATTTGCATGAATCATTATCTAAAATCTCATTATTGCTCTCAACTAAAAAACCCATCATTGTATCTAATCTCAATATATCTACATTATTAACCTGGACAATGCAAATATCATTATTCTTAGGTATTTCAAAAACTTTAATGCATAAAAAATAAAATTTTGGTAGAATTTAAAAGACTTTTACATCTTACCCTTAATAATCAATACTTTCAAACCCTAATCTTTTGAAACATTTATATAAAAATGTGACATTATAATCCTTGAACATCTTATTGAAATATTGATATTATCCTAATTTTCTTTTAAGTTCTCTTTGATCATAAAATTATTAAAATAAAATTCAATTTTTTTTTTTCCTAAGTTACAAAATAAAAAATACTACATTTCCACTCAAATAATTTATATGGTCAATATCCCAATTATATCCTATTATAGTGTAGCATTACCATTATCTAAAATAGTCCAAGATAAAATGATAAGCAAAATAGATTGTGTCATCATCTATTTTGTTAACATCTTTAAATGACTACCACCTTTAGTTGAATGATAGATTTAAATAGTATTTGTAATGTGGAAGAATGCGTAAGTAATTGCCTCTAGTTCTTGTATATCCAATAAAAACATTTTGAGGATTTTTTAATCTTTAATTTTTCCCAAGTTTTTTATTAGAATAATTGTTGCCATTTTCTTTCCTTTTTCTTTCTCCCTCCTTATTATTTTCTATTGATTTGATCACCTTTCTCTTCTCATGGGCTTCCTCTTGAAAATTATCATTGACACAATCAAGGATGACCTTATATCTTTTTGAATAACCAACAAAAATATCCTGATAAATTTCACTTGAGCCTTCTAGGTCTAACATTTCTATTTAAAAATGAGCATTAAGGTTTGTTCCAAGTACATCAACTTAATTTTTTATTTTATTTTACTTAAACCCAATCCTTGAGAATCTTTATTATTATAAATACCATTGTTAGAAGTTAAGACATTATCAATCCCTTTGAAAGGGGTAAACAATAATGTATTCTTCTTCCATTTGTATATTATCAACAGTTATTGGTGTCACATCAATCATATCATCTTTGTTTAACATTTCAATGTCACCAAAACATGAAACACATTCTCTATGTGAATTCCATGTTCTATTACATCTCTAAAATTAATGTTTCTAGCAATAAATCACTGAATGAAAGTTTAATCTCCTAATTTTTTATATTTACTATATTTTTTATAATTTCATTTAACCTTACGTATAAACAACTACTTAAAATCCCTAGCATTTCAACCCCACTAAAAATGCAAAGACCTAGGAGAAAAGGCAATATGATTATGAATATGCACAATGAGATTCAAAGATAGAATAATTGTACCATTTAGGTGAGGTAACGTAGCTCTTATATATTTAAATTTCAAAAAATTACTAATATGTCCATTTATTTGCGGAATAAAAACTTTTTAATAACAAACCACCGAGGAGAAAATATGACAAGAACTTCCTTTTAGTGAATAATCAAAGAACCAAGAAACAATCTTAAAATATATTTTCCAATATTCTATTACTACCTATTAAGATCCCTCATTTGCAAATCATGATTCTTGAAAAAGACAACAAACAAGCATCTCTAAATCATTTTGTAAAATGGCTTATTAATTATTATTTGCTACCAAACATTTAAAATCCATTCATCAAAAAACTTCCTCAATGAAATAGCGTCTTTATCTAGGAAAGAAAAAAAAATACCAACATTTTTTAAATCTAGATTCCTCATTCTTAATAGGTTCCACCATTTCAAGATTGAAAATAATGTGCAAAATTCATAGGCAAGAGGGGGCCTTACCACCTTTTCCTTTTGTAGGTTGTTCAATGGTGATGTTTCCATATTCTCTAGAATTAACACAAATCCTAGATTCAAATTATTTGGAGCCCTTTTTGCACTATCCACTCTTAACACATCCCTATAAGACATT
This sequence comes from Cryptomeria japonica, assembly GCF_030272615.1. Taxonomy (NCBI): domain Eukaryota; kingdom Viridiplantae; phylum Streptophyta; class Pinopsida; order Cupressales; family Cupressaceae; genus Cryptomeria; species Cryptomeria japonica. Next base: position 208,168,559 of record NC_081409.1, read on the forward strand.
TTTTATATGTCCACTCATTTCTTAATTTATTCAACTTTATCTCCAACAATTTCCATAGACATCCATTAATGCATAAACTATTTGACAAGCCACAAAAATTATGAAAGTACATTATCATTTAGGGGTAAACAAAAGTTATAACCAACCTTGACTTAAGGAAAAGGAGAAACAAGGAGAGAATGGCCACAAATTTTTGAAAATGAAGTTAAAAAATGATGACAACATTAACATCAATTAACATCAAAACCACACAAAATATAAATAAACTATAAAATAAAGAGAAATATAATAAAGTGTAACCAAGTGTTACAAAGAATATTAATCAAATTCAATTCTAATAGAAATGAAGATTAAAATGTCAATAATGGAGAACAAATGTATGTATTTTTCACCAACCCCAAAGACCTAATGAAATAGAGTCTAGAGAGAAATTAAACCTAGGAAATATTTGTAAAGTGCATTTAAAAAAAAAATTATTATTTTTTATATCATGATGGTGAAAGCTATAAGGTCAGACCTTTAAGAGACCAAAGAAGACAATTTTTAAAATATAAAATTTAAACACATAAAATGATGGTCAATTTTTTTAATCATTCGGCTTTGAAATATATAACCCTTTTACATGATATGATTTCCTTTTAACTCTAAACTAACTACCACCTTATGAAGATAACTCCAAAATGTATGAATTTTCCAATTTCGATTTGAATTGATCATATAAAGGTTCTAATATCTTGTTTTAGTGCTTAAAAAAAGAAAGATCATAAAAGGATGGAATTATGTTAGTATAGATTATGGTTACTTAAGTGATCAAAGAAGTCATTATCATTAAAAAAAAATTGCAGATAAAATTAGTTTAGTGAAATAATTTAGATTCAAATCAATGGATTTTTAATAGATAATGCAATAGAAAAAAGGTTTTGAGATTCAAATTTTGAGTTCTTTAGAAGATTTATCAAACTTCAACAAGAAAAAAAGGAAAGCATCGTCATATTCAAATCATCTAGAGTTACTTTCTCTAAAAGTATGTTTAGTTTACATTAAAAATATCTTGTTGCCATTTATTAAGAGAAGCGAATAAATTCTAAGTTTTCTATTATAGTTAGATCCTATGCTATTTTTTTCACTATCTTTAACTTATTATTAGCTATTGCTATATTGAATATATCTTGTCATATATATATATATATATTTTGAAGGATAATTTAGAGTCATTTGAATCATTAGTTTAGCTAGTAGCCACATATCTTACTTTTAGAATTAGTAGATAAGATTGTTTATAATAAAATGTGTAACTCATGCAAGTAGTTAATAGATAGAGTTAAAGTTTAGTTCAATTTATTTAAATTTTCATTTATGATTTTTTAAATAGTATAAATAAGTATCATTTTGTGCTTATATTTTTAATGATAATTCTCAAGCCTAGTTAGCCCACTTCACCACTATCTTCTTAACCTCTTCCTAAATATATTCTTAACCACTTACAATGTTGGTCATTTTAAAATTGTTCCTTGATCTTCTCCTTCAATAAATAGAGTCAAAGTTCAGTTGACTTCATTTATTTTCATGTATCCTTTTTAAAAAGTATAAATAAGTGTCATTTTGCACTTAAATTCTTAATGATAATTCTCAAGCCTAGTTGACCCACTTCATAGCTATCTTCTGAACCACTTCTAATGTTGGACATCCCACTTTTGCTCCTTAACCTTCTCATGCATTTGGAATGTATGTTAGAAAGAAACAAATGGATCTCCAAGCAATTGTCTTTGACTCTTAAAGAAGTATCCATGTCGAAGAAGAGTCTTCTCTTCTTGGGATAGCCAAATTTTGAAGAATTGAAGTCTTCTCAAACCACCTCCTTCTTAGGGATATCTTCATTTGTTTGGTAAGGTTAACAAAAATGAAGTGAAATGGTTGCCTCCCCCTTAAGACATGTACAAATTAAAATTTGGTGAAGCTTCCCAAGCCAACCCTGGTAAATCAAGTGTAGGTGTCACCATTAGAGATCATAAAAACAACTTTATTTTTGCAGCTTTCAAAATCCTCCCAGTTGTATCCAATAATGTGGAAGTTTAATACTCTCCTCATGGGTTAAACCTCGCTTAAAAAAAAAATCAAGAATCTCCAAGTAAAAGGAGATTATATGATGATGGTAAACACCCTCTCTAATTTATCTTCCTCCGACCTGAAATTGAAGTATCTTCTCAATCATATTAAAACACTCCTTCAAAGATTAGAATGTTATGAAATTCAACATTTCTACAAAGGCCCTAACTGATAAAGCTATAGATGAAGAAATTTTGTGTACAATGAATTTTCAATTTCAGATCTAATTCATATCTTCTCTTTTTCCAAATAATCTACATTCTTGTGAAAACTCTACTTCTATTGATGGAGAAGTTGGCTTGATGTCAATTTTTTACTTTGTGGTTGTTCATTGCTTTGTTGGCTTACACTATGCAAAATCACCTTGTGCTCTCCTTTAAATCTTCTATGAGGGACTTTTTGTCTAGACAATTGATGTTTTCTCTTTCATGTGTGTGGGGCTAAGTAATTCCTTACATATGGATCCAAGCATATGACATGGTGGCATTAAGCTATGTGTATACAAACTTTGACGGCGACGTCCATTCAATTAGATATTTAGTATATCGTATGAAAAAGATACTTAACTTTGAGAGATGTTTTATATGATGCGCTAAATATATGACTGAATAACCACAGTAACTTTGACGACATAATGACACTAAATGGAATGGTTTAGCTGCCTCTCTCCCGCTTGTAGGATCCCTTGAGATGGCATGTTCCTTGTCAACAATTATTGCTGATGAGACGACAAGCATCTCATTTTATATCTAACAATTTGTTTGCATTGTGCAGTAACAGGTAGCTGGCGAAAATGTACTTTGGCCTGGCACAAAATGAACTGCTTGTAACCTCCCCTCCCACATTTTGGAGGGCGATTCATCTCGTGGGATATATTGCTTGTTCTACCCTTTTAAATGCAATGTGACCTCACATGCCCGTGCATTCATTTCGTTTGGCTTTTTTAAGGGCTATTCTCCCTGTCATTAGCTTTGGTGTTTTCTATTCATCTGGGCAATTATGGAGTCTCATTTTCAATATGTATGTGTACTTACATTATTCAATTTCTATTTTTACCTAAATATTTTAAGTGTGTACTGATACGCTTCCCTTAGTTATAGGGATCTTTTTATTTATGAAGTCTTTATTTCTAGCTAAATATTTATAGCAAAGTTACCTATAACAGTTACTGGTTTATTTTTGCTATTTTTTAGAATTTTTTTGGTTGTTAAACTATCTTATATTTTAGATTTAATAAATAATAGAGAGGTTTTAATTTTGTTTGTTTGTTTATATTGTATACTCCAAATCAGTCTAGAATAAGATTGTGAATAATGAGAACATATCATGCAAAATAGGTTAGTTCTTGTTACGCCAAAGGCGTATTATATTCACATATGGATGCATAAACATCCGTTAATAAAAACTAGAAGCATTTAATTTGACGTGTTTGTGACACTTAAATGCATGAAAAGGAAAAAAAAAAATTATTATGATTATTTTTAATTTAATTTAATTTATTTTCTCCTCACATGCACTCAATTAACTATTTTTTAATTATTTAATGGTAATTATGTCTTCGCTTCCACCTCTCAACTACCACTCACTTTAAGTTTACTTGATCAATCAATTTGTCAATCTCCACCATGTGATCAGTTAACTTCATAATTATCTCAATCTAATATTATTAATTATGGGAGATTGAAAGTGTCCCTACATAAAGTCCACATTTTTCTCAACAATAAGGATAAGAAGGGATATATAATAAAAATTTAATAATAATAATTTGGTAATATAAAAAAATATTAAAACATAATAATATAATCATATCTTAATAATAATTTCATATTAATTGTTTCCATCTCTCAACTACTACTCACTTTGAGTTTTACTGATCAATCAATTTGTCTCTCTCCACCATGCAATCAGTTAACTTCATAATTGTCGAGCAATCTGATATTATTAATTATAGGGGATTGAAAGTGTCTTTACATAAAGTCCACTTTTTTCTCAACAATAAGGATAAGAAGGAATATAAAATAAAAATATAATAATAATAATATATTAAAACATAATTTAATATAATTATTTCTTAATAATAATTTAATATTAATTACAATATCATAATTTAATATTAATTACAACGTAATAATATAATAACTTTTTTAAGTGGAATAAAGAACAAATATGGTATATCTTTTGGCATACTTTACCTATATTCCTCTAAATATAGATATGCTAGTTTTATTGAGAGTTACTACTTCTAATTCAACGATAAATTTTACTCCAAATCTATTTGTGAATTAAAATGCTAATGTGATGGAAAAAAGAAGACACTTATTCTAGGACCAAATGGTTGGAAACTTAGAGGAGAAATTATGCTAGGGGATTAATAGTTGGATCTTCTGAAGAAGCTTCCAAATTGGCGACAATGTGAGCTTAGTGTTAAGGAGTATAAATATACTCACCATGTAGTCTAGAAATCACAACCCAAATCAAGAGAGTGTGGGTGGGCCACTTCAATGGCCTCTAGATATCATTTCAAGAGGAGATGAGTATGCTATTGATCCTAACCATTAAATAAGCTTACCAATACATCCTAAAGTAAAAATAAAACATGAACAAAATATAACAAAAAGTTCACGAGGAAGGGAGGGAATAACACTAGATAAGGTAGAACAAGTGATGGAAAATAAATAGCAAGGTTGAGGAGGAAGGAAGGAAAGTACTTCTCAATAATTTGGAAGTGGATGTGGTAGTGCAAGTCTAAAGAAGGGCCAAGAAGGATCTAAAAACCATGGAAGAGGATGTCATTGAACCTATTTTTAGTGTGTCTAATTAGGTTGTTAATCCATTGAATTGCATTAATTTGGATTTAAGGAAAGTAAAATTAAATAAGAGAGCAATCTTGGAGCTCAAGTTAACGAGGAGTAAGAGGGACAATCTAATAGAGCTGAATAAACTAAGCATGTAAATTCATTCATGATGATGAGATTGATTCCCATAAGAAATTAAAGAACCAACTTACAAAAAAAAGTGTCTATTCTATACTATGCGCAAATCAAAGGGAAAGTGTTACAAGGTGATCATTGATGACAAAATCATTGAAACATTTATTTCTTTGAAAATGGTGGACTAAATATGGATAAAGGTTTTAGTTTTCCCTAATCCATACAAGGTGTCTTAGTTGTAGAAAGGACATAAGATTTTCATGGAGTAGTTCCTTGTAAGCCTTCACATTGGCTTATATAGAGAGAAATTATTTGTACAACATCATGTCAATAAATGTATCTCATGTTTTACTAGAAAGGATGGAGCAATTTGATAGGAAATTCAAGCATGGTGGAAGGGAATACGTTTACTCTTTTATTATGGATGGAAGTGGTTTATCTTGAATCCTTTTATGAAAAAAGGAAGAATATGAAGTGGAGTCTACAATGAAGTTGATCTCAAGAAAAGGGTTCAAGAAAACTTTCAAGACATAGGGAGTGGGATTTTCCTTTCTTCATAAAGACATAAAGGAATATTTGGTGTGACTAAAAGATTTTATGCATGAAGTAAATAGTATACATGATTATAAATAAAATCATCTCTAGTGAGTTGTCTAAACAGTTGCCACAACAAAGGAGTATCAATCATCAAATGGAGTTCACACTTGAAGAAACCTTACCAAATAAAGTTATTTACCTATTAATTGACATCAAATGAGATTGAAGAGATAAATTGACAAGTGTAAGAACTAATACAAATATGGATGATAAGGAGAGTTTGATCTCATATGGTATTGATATCTCTAAACTTATTTGTGTTAACTAGAAATGTTGGTGCCCAAGAATGGATGAGATTGGAAGATGTGTGATAATTCTAGATCTGTCAACAAGATCATAATTTAGTATAATTTTCATTTTCAAGGATGGATGATTGGATTGATTGTTTGATTAGAGTGTGGTACTTTATCAAAATTAGTTTAAAAACCAAATATCATAAAATATGTATCAAAGAAGGAAACAAGTGGAAAACAACTTTCAAGATAATTAAGGGATTATATGAGTAGTTAGTTATTCCACTTGGGTATATTATGTTAGGGTAAGTTTTAAACTATCTTTATGTACGGAAGATGTATTTTATGATATGTAAAAGAATACTAGAAAGATAGTTTGTTAATTTTAATCTATTTTTTCCTAGACTACTTCCATTTCCTAAACAATATAGTAGAGCTAGGTTTTGAATAAATGAACAAGTTATACTAGAGGAATATTATGTTGAAAAGATAAGAGAAGGGGTGAAAAAATCATCCTTGATTAAAGGACTATAGTCTATAAGAAGACTAGTGATGAGATGTTTAGATAAAACTAGTTCTATATGGTGAACTAGAGGATCATAGTAGTATCCATCATAGTATGGTACTAAGCATACCAATGAAAACACGTCTACACACAAAGTTTGAGTCACAAATATATTAGAAATATTGTCTAGAATTAGTAACAAAGTTTTGCATTAGCATTTATCTAGTACATTAGAGGTTGTACAAGTGTAGTAGTGATCATTGATTGCAAACGTTTTGGAATGTGCATGATGATTTGTAAGTATGTGTTAGGCTTGTAGATTCCCAATTTGATGTATCTATGGAAATATACTAGCTGTGAAATTATACCTTTGAAATAGGAAACAAATTGGGCTACTTGAGAGAATGTCTCAATCAAGCACTTTTTTGGTTTATTTCAATAACCAGATGCAAGAAGGAAATATAAGTTTGTGATCCATGAATGTGGGTGTTTGTGGTGTGTGCAAGGTATTTTAGCTTCAAATAAAAACTAATGGGATGTCTAAAATTATTATGTGGGTTATTTTAGTGAAGCCCAAATAAATAAAATTATTATTTGCCAAAATGTTATGGATTTTGAAATTTAGGGGAGTGTGATATTATAGGTTTTGGATAGTGGGTAATGGTTGTGGAAGTTGCATATGCTATGGAGGAGAGTTATAGGAAGTTGGAAATTGAAGAAGAGAACTTGAATAAATTCAAGAGAGAAAGAGAACGGGAAAAAAAATAGAATTCATGTTGGAGAGGGAATTCACAAATATTGATACACGAAAGATATAAGAGATCCAAAATAACATATAAAAGTAGCATGCACAATAGCCATTCAAAAACACAAGAATATCACGAAGAGAAAATATCAAGCATTACAAGATGATTCAATGTGTGTGGACACTATCACAATCATAGTTGTGACCAGGCCACTACTATGATTGCATTAGTGTCAAGGTGGGTGCAAGTTTTTACGAAATCTAGGTGATTTTCAAGCATAGGTACTACATAAGGTTAGTCAATGTGCCATCTTGACAATGGGCTTTTAGGCTAAGGAATTGGGTAAATGTACATTAAAAATATGCTATCAGAATGGACACTCAAATGATTACATGACATAGAGTAAATATTGTAATGTGGAAATATTTAACTTACACTAATAAACTAAGTACACCCATGAATGAAGTGTTGAATCAATTCATTAGAAAACTCGTGATAGTATATTTTTCAATGCTAAAATTATTTTCAGCAACACCAAGGAGAAACTATGCATTTGTGTTAGGTTTTGTAGAGACTAAAGGATGAGAGTTTATTGATCAACTTAAAGAAGTGTGGGTTCATGAAGGAGCTAGTTCATTTGGGGTTTGTGATTTCCAAAGATGGAGTAAAGATGGATCTTGAAAAGGTAAAGGCTATTGTGGAACTTGAGAAATACCTAATAGTTTATTTGAAGTTAGAAACTCTCATAAAATGATAAGTTTCTACTATAATCTCATCAATAACTTTCACGCTATCTATACACCAATCAAAAAAACTATAAGAAATGACACGGAGTTAAAATAGTCACCTACCACTTCAAGAAGTTTTAAATTACTCAAATACAAGATAATAGAATAATACTAGCATTTCCTAATTTTAACCTTACTCCAGATAAATTGCAAAGTCAATGATAGAGCAACTGAAAAAGTGTTGAATCTAACAGGGAGATAAGTGGTGTTAAGCAACTCTCCCTCTCCATTTTTGTTCTTATATGCATTCTAAGATAAGTGTATAATCATTACCTATACTAGATCTATATAGTCTTGGGGTCCTAATGTAACCCTATCTTTATCTTCCATGTTTTTCCTTCGTAGCTTTTGGTGCATTCTCCCGATAACTTGTTTCTTACAGTCGCAATCTTTCAAGTTGTCTTTTTGTGTTTTTATTATCATAGGTTAACCAGGCCCATTATAGTGTCCATTCATATCGACAAGCGATTTTAACTGGATGTATAGTCACTTCTTATTGATAATCTCAATCCTTGTCAAATAAGACATCGTGTTGTGACAATACATTAATTTTTGGTTAATACCCACATGGATTGTTGAATCTCGCTTTCATTCCTGGCTGGTCCGTGTTGGCTTACAGTAACTCTTTATTAGAGACTCATAAGTCCCACCTTTCCTCAGAGCGTTACCTGAGACACATGGAGACACCTCGTTGCACCACAAGTACACTCCTCATTAAAGTATTCTCGTATCGATGTGTGATAATCTCCACCATTTGTTTTCTTGGCCTTCCAACCAAGCCTTTTCATTTGCATGTTTGCTTACTCAACTGCTTCCTCACCAACCCTTCATGCTTGTCAAGATATCTTTCGTGTTATATGTCCTCATCTATAACTATTTGTCGATGTGAGATGGCTTAACAAACCATCACATATAAGTGAGCAAAGGGCCACCTATCTAAAGTGGCATGGTCTAAATTCAATAATTTGAGTGTCACATTATAGCTACAACTTAGAGTGCAGAGAAGTTGCCACTGCCATTGAATTATATGTGGCAGTTTCCAATTACATTGTTCAATGACTTTCTATCAACAAGTAGTCTATTTTCTTGTTCATCAAAATGTGATATTATCATCATCATTGATGGTTCTGTTTTTAAAAGAAAATCAATCAATGGGGGAGAAAGGTCAGTACTCCCCTAGGTCAGTATTTGAGTGTATTAATTTTGCGAGCATGAAACAGTTCCATGGAATATTTTAGGACCTCCATTTTTTTAAGAAATGTGAAATGACATCTTATCTATCTACAATCAACATTTGGAGGTGTGACTCGTTACACAACTTTCCATATCAACACGTATAGTGATAAGTGTCCTAGAAATGAGTTTTTAAAGATTTGAGCAAAACTTATTCATGATATCCTGATTGTTGAACAAAAAAATATGTATAAACATATTGCAAGACGAAATCCTCTAACCACAAGTACTATCACAACAGTAGAACTTCACCCTCTAGTGGCCCCTCTTCCCTAGTAGTATTTGAAATATATTCGAATGGGTTAACAAAACTGAAGTTTACCATTATTGAACAATGTTTGCAACATGTGAATTAGCTATCCTCTTCTAGATCATCCAATGAAGCCCTAGTTTCACAATTCAAATGAGCAAACCTATAAAAATGCATACAAATTAAAGTTGTTAATTTTCCATTAGCATTTCAACTTGACAATTGGTGATTTTTGCATTTAGAAACTATGTTTTTCCCAATGTTATTTTCAAAAGTAAAGGATTCTAGAGTTTGTTCAAGTAATACATTTTATTGAACTTAGCCAAATAAGTCATTCATACCATTTCTATGCAAGTTTTTAAATGGAGTCTATTCTATAAAATTAGTTTGAGGGATTCAATTTTGAGATTTTATTTCAAAAGGAATAAGGGTTTGTTCATCTACATTTAGGAGAAAGTATTTCTAGTAATGATTACCCTACAAAGACATACTTTGCATTCACAATATCTAAGTCACCAAATTGAATATGTCAACTTCCTAGGATTTAATACACTAATTCTTTGGAATTCCCTAGAAGTTTAAGAGACTTCATGAAAGGGGACTTTTACTAACCACTTGGAAGATGCAATAGCATACATCAAGAAAGTTGATATTCCTAGTACATTGTGGGATTTGTTTGAATTTGTTAAAAGATCTCTTTAACCCATCCTTATGAATAATCCCTAGAGATTTGACTCGGCAACATTGATAATCCACAACAATATAATTTAGTAAAAAAAAAAAATGGGAGTGGAGCGAAAACAAGCGGGAATCCCAAATTTCAAATTGGGAAATGGCAGAATTCCTGGGGAAGGCAGATTCCCTGGAGATTGTAGCTCTTCCGGAATCGGTCAAGCAGGAGGTTAGGCATCTCAAGGGTCAGAAGAGGACAAGGAAAATGCAAAACCATGAGAGGAAAAAGATTCAAACCTCAGGGACCCACACGACAGAGGTAAAGGCAAAAAATGGTTTTCACTCTTTGGAGTGAAGCCACTGGTTAAATCCGAGCTCCCGAAAGTAACAAACATTTCAAACCCAGCCTCTGGACAGGTCGTTATTTCCATTTCAGACAAAGTGGTCGATTTGACTATAGTTGGACTATCTATGACATTAGTTGGGTGATTCTCTAGCTTTAGACCTAACATTGCTGATGTTAGGAATTTCATAAGGAGAAAATGGCTCGTAAAAGGACAAGTGGAAGTGGCAGCTCTACCTAGAGGGTTTTTTACTTTCGCTTTCAACTCTGAAGAATACATGAATAAAGCTCTCTGTGAAGGCCCCTGGATGTTTGGCAAGTCATCCTTGGCTCTTCAGAAATGGGCCCCGAATCTCATCCTTGATGAATCCTTCTTTGTTTCTGTGCTAGTCTGGACGCACCTCCTGGGTCTTCCGCTGGAATACTAGAATGAGGAAGTTTTCAAGGGCATTGCAAAATCCTTTGGAGAACTCTTGTCAATTGACCCGATGATGGCGGCTAAATCAAGGTTAGTCTTTGCTCGCATCTGCGTAAATGTTAATCAAATGACAAATATGCCTCAATCCATAGATATCATATCTAAACTAGGAAAATGGTCTCAAGCTATTGAATATGAATCTCTATCGTTTGCCTGTTTCCACTGCAAAAAATCGGGTCATTGGGCTAAATCATGTCCACTCAAGAAATGCAAGGAAATCAAGGCTGATAGCAATACTAAGAACAAAAAGATCTGGCAAATGATAAATAAAAAAGGAGAATCATCAACAACCGAGTGTAACCAAAAAAAGGATGCAATGGATCTTATGATTGAAGTCAAGAGGGCTGTGAGTAGGAGTAATGATAAACAAGATTGTGTTTGCTCCAACGACCTACCAGAGAGATCTAAAGAAGCAAAGCAAGGAACTGAGATGAACAATAAAAAAAATCCAAAGGACCAGGAGAATGGATCTGTTAGTTAGGAGAAGAAAGAAACCTATCCAGTCCAGGAGGATGGATCAGCTAGTTAGGAGAAGGAAGAAACCATTCCAGCCTCTTCACTCTCTATATCGGCCGAGGAAAACTTTAATGAAGCTCAAGACCCTTCTGATACTGAGCCCTTACTGCTTTTAACTAATGGAAGCCCAAAGCCTCTCCTATGTAAAACCCCTTCTCAAAGTTTGGATATGCCAGATGGGAATCTCTGGATATCCATTTTGAGAGAAGGAAAATCGAACAAGGAGGAACTCAATGGAGGAATCTCAACTAGAAGCAAGATCAAGAAAAAGGCAGATGTTGGAAGTTAGAATAAAAAGGAGGGAAGGCCATCCCTAAAACATCAAAGGGAACAAGAAAGCTAGAAGAACTGTGCTGATGGAACACAGTGTTCCATTGAGTCAGCCCTATCCCCAGTTAAAGTATAAAGATAATATCCTCGAATATTAGAGGGCTGAATGCCCCTCATAAGTAGGATGTGTTACGAAACATCATCAGAGATCATAAACTGGATGTGGTCCTTGTTTAGGAAACTAAAATCTCTAAAGAAAAAGTTGAAAAGATTAGAATTTTCAAGGAAAATGGAGTCATAGGATCTAACTCGGAGGGAACTTTTGGAGGAACCATGATTTTTTGGAACAAAAAAACTATAATAGGAAAGGAAATCATCTCTGCTCTTAATAGGATCTCAGTTCAGCTTGAGCATATTAAGGATAACTTTGTCTAGGTGTTATCTAATGTCTACACTCCTAATACCAAATTTGGGAGAGCTAAATACTGGAAAAGCCTTGCAGTTGACAGACTCCAGTTTGCTGATCAAAGCTAGATTATCATGGGAGACTTCAATACCCCACTCAAAGATGATGAGAAGATGGGAGGTATCCCTTTACAACTTGATGGAAAACAAGACCTTATGGACTTCATTAATGACCAAGCTCTCATTGATGTGGATCTTCAGGGTATCAACTACACCTAGACCACTAGAAGAACCAGAGCTGATTTGATTTAAGTTAAGCTTGATAGATCTTTAATCTCTCCTGGCTGGTTTTCTAAGTATAGCTACTCCTTGGCTTTTGTTATCAAAATTGGGTCTGACCATTACCCTATCTCCTTCACTGCCAATTCTTTTTCGGCCAAGAGAAACTTCCCTTTCAAATTTGAAAAAGCTTGGCTCTCCCATCCTTCTTTGAAAGCTTGCATTGCAAAATGGTGGAACTCTGAAGTGGAGGGTAAGGCTCTATTCAGAATTGCTAAAAAGCTCAACATTCTAAAAACCAAAATTAAAACCTGGAACAAAGAGATTTTGGGGGACATATTCAAGAGCAAAATTCAAGTCAAAGCTGAAATAAAGGATGTATAGGATAGAATCCAAGAGGTTGGGCTGACTGAAGATCTTAGGATGGCTGAAAATAATCTCTTATCTAAATACCACTCCATCATCTCTAATGAAGAGACTTTTTGGAGACAAATATCCAGAGCCTTGTTCTTGAAGGAAGGCAACAAAAACACCCGCTTCTTTGACTTAACTGCTCTTAAGCACAGGGTAGCCAATAGATTATCTAGACTATCCTGCAATAAAGGTATCCTAACAGAGGATTGTGACATTAGGAAGGAAGCTCTCGAGCATTTCAGTAACCTGTTGGGTGAAGCAGATAACCTGGATTTCAGCAATCAAAACACCCTTTTACAAGCTATTCCTTCTATCCTGATGGAAGTTGATAACCACCTTTTATCTTGTATTCCCTCTAACGTGGAAATCAAAAAGGCAACGTTCTCCTTTCAGGGTGACAAATCCCTTAGACCGGATGGCTTCCCTATGTTTTTCTTCCAAAATTTCTGGCACATAGTGGAGGCTAACATATGCAATGGTGTTAAAGAATTATTTGGCTCCAAAAGACTTCCTAAGGAGCTTAACACCACCTTCATTGTCCTTATCCCAAACATCCCTAGAGCTGATTCTCTCAACAAGTTTAGACCTATTAGCCTGTGTAACTCTATTTACAAGATTTTATCCAAGGTTTTGACTTCCAGGTTGTTGGAAATTCTTCTTAGGATTATATCTGTCGAGCAGAATGGCTTTGTCCCCAGAAGACAGATTTTGGATTCCATTATCTCTGTTCATGAAAATATCCTCCCTGAAAGTGGCGAATAATCAGGGATTCTTCCTAAAGTTAGACATGGCTAAAGCTTTTGATAGAGTGAATTGGCAGTTTCTCCTTAGGATCATGAAAGCATTTGGTTTTGGCTACAAAGTTATTCAGCTCTGCTATCAACTTATGGAAACTTCCTCCTTTGTTGTTATTGTCAATGGTTCCCCATCCTGTTTCTTCAAAAGCTCTAGAGATCTCATACAAGGGGACCCCATATCCCCTATCCTCTTCACCAATCTTGCTAAATGCCTGGGTAGATTCATTCTCAAAAATGTGGAAGACGTCAAACTTAAGGGTCTGAAACCTTCCTCTTCCAATGTTGTTTGTTCTCATGAACAATTCGTCGATGACTTTATTACTATGGGGGAAGCCACCATCATGGAAGCTAATAATATGAAGAATATTCTGAATACTTATGAATCTACCTCTAGCCAAAAAATTAATTAGGATAAAAGTTCTCTGTTTTTCATCAATACCCTAGTCCAAAGGCAACTAAGGATTGGAAGGATTCTTGGCTGCAATATCTCTGAGTTTCCCTCTACATATCCGGGGCTTCCTCTATGTCTTAATCCTGAGGACTCCTTCTGGAACAAGCTGAAAGATAGACTTAACCTGAAACTTGCTAGCTGGAAAGGGGTTGTCCTTAGTCAAGCGGGTAAAATCACCCTACTCAAAGCCACTCTCCAAAACCTTCCTGTGTATGCTCTCAGCCTGTTTAAAATCCTCACAAAGTTTGTGGAAGCCATTGAAAGAATCCAAAAAAAATTCCTTTGGTCGGGAGTGGATGTCAAAAATAGAATTCCCCTTATTGCCTGGAATAAAATATGTTCCCCTAAGGCCTCTGGTGGGCTAGGTTTAAGGTACATAGGTTCTATGAACAAAGCTTTATTAGCCAAACAAATTTGGAGATTCATAGGGGAGGAAAGAGAATGGAACTCTATCTGGAAAAACAAATATCTCTATATGCAGCCTTCTAAGGAAGAATTCTTTGATAACTCTTTCATTGTTGAAGGATCCGCTATATAGAATGTTGTGCAATCCGCTAAAAGCTGGGCTGCTGGTGGCAGAACTTGGAACCTTGGGGATGGGAGGAGAATACGATTTTGGGAAGATAGATGGATCTTGGATAAACCTCTAGAGGAAATTCCAATCCTGAAAGACTGGAAAGACTGGTTCAAAAGTAGGTATGGGGAAAAGGTCAGAGATTACTGGATAAATGGGAACTGGATTAATTTTAGCCAGCAATGTCTGGGGCTCAAGTTCCTTCAAATTGCTCTCTTTGCTAATATCCCTAGAGACAACAAAGATGACAGATTGATATGGAGGGAAACCTAGGATGGGACTTATTCTGTCTCCTCTGTTGTGGCTATTCACAAAGACCCGGTGGAAGAAATTCCCATCTAGGCTAAAGTTTGGAACAAGAAGTTAGTTCCAAAGGTCAATATCTTCTTCTGGATTTTCATCCAAAATAAGGTATTAACCTTGGACAATCTTCATAAAAGAGGTATTATTTTTCCTAATAGGTGTTCTCTTTGCTGCAGGGAAGAAGAGATGGCTTGCCACATTCTCAATCAATGCACTTTTAGCCAGGATATCTGAAAAATCATCCTAACCAAGTGGAACCTGAGCTGGGTTTTCCCAAACTCCCTTGGGGACTCTTGGTAGCAATGGCATTGCCCTAACTCTAATCCTAAAATTGTGGAAACTTGGAGACTTACTTTGCTGATTGTTATCTGGAATATCTGGAAAGAGCACAACAACAGGATTTTTAGGGATAAAAGGGCTATTCCTGAAGTGGTTGCAGATAAAATCTTTAGGAGTATTTTTGAATACCTTTATTGCACTAATCAGGGACCTGCTGCTAAAGATGATTTTAAAGACAAATGGAACCTTTCTACCACTTCTTCTTGCAAGGAGACTAGAAGAGAAGGTCTAGTCTAGTGCTTTCCTCCTCAAGGATGGATTAAGGCTAAATTTGATGGGGCTTCTAAAGGGAATCCAGGTAAAGATGGATATGGGGGCATTGTCAGGAATTTTGCTAGAAGTTGTCTTAAGGCGGTGGCTGGACCTCTCGGGAATCAAACTAGCCATTTTTCCCAAGCCTCTGCCACCCTAAACACCTTAATTATAGCTAAAAATCTAAATTATGATAAATTATGGCTTGAGGGAGATTCACTTAATATCATTAAGTGTTTAAAGGGGGAATCAGAGCCTTCTTGGTCTATTGAAAATATCATCATGAAAGCTAGGGAGATCATTGCAAGTTTCAAATAAATTATTATTCAACATGCTTTCAGAGAACAAAATAGTGTTGTGGATTGTTTAGCGAATACCGGGGTTAACTCTGACTCCCAAATGATTTGGCACGAGGAGGATCTCAATTTAAACATTAAAGAGTTCCTTAGAAAGGACCATTCTATGGGGAGAGAAGGACAATTTAATCATGACAAGTAAAAAGTATCATTTATGCCTTGCTGGAAAGGCCATCATTACTTCGTATTGCGGCAAATCTTCTACAACATTTAATAATCTGACACATGCTTTGTGGGTTACTTAGTTCAAAAACCTAAGCAACATTGAGAAAGAAGGTTTTAATTTGTAGAGAAATGGAGCAGATAGCCCATTCACGAAGATGGGAGGAGACCTAAGGCGGGAAGAACTAGACAATATGTTGACTTGGAAAATGATGCCAAAAGTCTGGGCAAAATTGGAGAAGGGCTCCCTCACTAGTTTCATGGAGAAGCTCGTGGACTATGACAAAGGTAGGGTTAACCTAGCCATTTCTAAGATTTT
This sequence comes from Cryptomeria japonica, assembly GCF_030272615.1. NCBI lineage: Eukaryota > Viridiplantae > Streptophyta > Pinopsida > Cupressales > Cupressaceae > Cryptomeria > Cryptomeria japonica. The sequence goes on from NC_081409.1 coordinate 208,184,877, forward strand.
TGAAAACTAGTCTAATGGCCCTTTTAAAATTTATGGAGTCAAGTTCAAGCTAGATGTTGAACTCATATCCATTGTGACTAGAATGCCCCACACTGAGCTTAATTTCTTTCAAGACCTCAAAGTCTCCAACAATGTAGTCAATCTATTCCCATGGAAAGAGAAAGAGAGGGTTAAAATCAGCAAAGCCACTGGGGGCTACTACGAAGTTGCAAACATCAAGAAGCTATGGGACTGGGTCTTGAATACAATTATGGAATACATCATAGTTGAAGGTCGTTTCTCTAGGGCCCACACCTACCACTTCGTGCTCTTAAACCATTTTAGACATGACAAGAAAGTTTCCCTGCCCTACTACCTATTTTGATCCCTTTCCAGCTACCTCAATAAACACAGGAACAACCCTTCCAGCCCGATTCTCCATTGTGGGCTTCTGCTGCTCATCTATGAGCATTGCAAAACCCTTACACTACTGGAAAATAAGAGGATTTCTGCCTCTCCGGGCAAGAGAAAGATGGAAGAGGGAGAAACCAATAAGGAGAAGGCATCTTCCAGCAAAAAAAAGGAAAAGTGTTCCTGGGCTGGAAATAGAGGAAATGGTTAAGGAAAGTAGTGGATTGGAGACGAACGACTCCAATGTTGAAGACAACTAGAAAGATGAGGAGCTGGGTAATGAGGAAGAAAGTGGGGATAATGAACCTGATCATGAAAGCCCTATCCTCAGCGAATGCCCTGGCAAGGTCAATAGCCATCTAATGGAAGAAGTGGAGCTCAAGGATAACGAGGAAACCAAAGTGAATTCCAAGAAGGAAACGAATAAAGATTCTGAGAAGGACATGGATAGCGAAGATAAGGAATGAGTCGGTAAAGGGCTTATCCTAGATAACCTCAAGAAACTCTCTGAGGCAAGAATGGATTACGATAAATGGACCTATGAGAGCCTGAAAAACCTAGAAAAAATGGGAATAAACTTGGATGAGAAGAGGGAGGATGAAAACAGAGAGCAGATTAAATGGAAGCAAGAAATGGAGAATAAGGTAAAATCGCTAGAAGAGGGAAAAGAAGCGATGAAAAATCTGATGGGCGTTATCCCAGACATCCTCTTTGCTGTCACTAAAAACCTGGAGGACATTGCCAAGGTTTTTTATCATACCTGCACTCCAAATCTGGTTGTGGATCTTTACTTGGATGATGAGACCATCCAGACTGGAAGCGGTGATGCTACTCAAGTGGGTGGTACTACGAAGAGAACCAAGGCCAGCATCAAGAAATCTATGGCAGCTTCTGCTAAGGATCCCCCTAACCTCAAAGACAACATCAAGGAGTTGCACGAAATTAGCAACACCCTAGCAAAAGCCTTGGAAAAAATCTGAATTCTAGAATGCGTACTGGCTTAATGGGGCTTTTTTGGGTTTTCTCTGGTTATCCGTTGGTTTTTTGTGGTTCTGATCTTTTCTATTTCTTGTCGCTTTTGTTGTTTATGTTGTTTTAGTTCTGTTTGTAAAGGGTTTCAGGGCCCCTTCAAAATCTACTTTTTCCTTAATCAAAAACATTGATAGTGCATAATTTTTTTTCTAATGAAGACCTATTAGGGTATCTATGTTAACAATATAACCATAATAGTAGGAAAGCCATGTTTGTTGATGGAAAGGTTTTGTTTACTGTTACAGAGAATTAATCAAAACTACTTTCAACTTCAATTCTAATGCAAATAAAAAGATTAATTTAAATACATTTTCCATAGATTACCACAAACATAGGCAAATCAATGTAGTAAAATGTCTACCAAATCATAGACTTAAAAAAATCGAGGCTCAAACAACCTATTCTAAGGGATAAATTGGAGCCTTTTGATGTTGGCAAGTTTAGGATGTTTCAACTTAATAGACTCAACAATGTGTTAAGTCCTATGTGTTTATTACAAGAAACAAATATAGATAGGCATGATGATGATTGTAGAATATATAATAATTCTCATGTAAAAATATTATTTGATTATTAGGCATTTGTAATGGAGAGACTACACAAATCAATGCTAAGTTTTAATAGTGATATGTCTCACACATTTAAGTGGCATTCAATAGTGTGGCACATATTATTACATGCTTTTTTGGTAGATGGGATAAGGAATTGGGTGAGAAATGTGTTTTAGATTTGATTCCCAAGGAACATACCTTGCTAATGCATGACATAAATATGCATTTCGACATGCATTGTGCTTATGCTAATTATTGCATCTTTGAAGAATACATTGGTTATACCATGACAATAATATTATTGCAAGGATATGTTGTGCTCTAGTAACATCCCATGAATTTTCCATGTTTTTATATGATAGAATTTCCATTTTGAAAATGATGTGGCAATTATACTTAGTGGATAAGCTCTACTTCAAGCAACATAAAAATGTTGGTTTAATATATTTTTTCCTAAACAATAGGGATTTTACCATCCCTAGGAAATAAGTGTTGGGATTGAGGTGTCTCAACCTTAGATTCCTAACATGTTGAATTATTTAATTAATTGTTTCCTAATTGATTTATCATAAGTTATAAACTTCCTAAGTTTTCATTCACTTTGTGGGACCTCTTGGTGAGGTGGCATCCTACATGGCAAGTGATGAGATGGCATGTTCCTTTTTTCTAGGAAGTTGGTACCACTTGGAAGATGCTATGTTGGAGTGGAAATTGATTTGGTAATTTTCTATGTTGACTAAAGAGTCTTGGATTTCAACTTCTATTATGTATTGGAGTTGTATTTTAGCTATTGGCATTTATGGTGGAGCTCACTTTTGACAAGTGGTGTGAGGTAAGGAAGACGCCTATTCTTGGTCATAATAATTTCTATGTTGCACTTACATCGTATTTGGCAAGATGATCATTATGGATGGGGTAGGTGTTGTTCCCTTAGAAGTTTCTATGAGTAATGTGTCATGGGATTAGCAAGATATTGTTTATGACACAAATTACTTCTTAGGTATTGAAGATGATTTTCCAAACCATGGGCACCTACCTCTTTGTGTTGAGCTCTATATATATGTCGATGTCTTAGCTGATTTATGTGAGAGGAGAGGAGTTCATTATTACAGGGGTTATGCTGCTAGATTTTCTCCAAGATGAAGCATGATGTAAATATCCATGTAAAGGCCTAGAGCCTAAAGATTGTATTGTAACTGTATTTTGTTGCTAAATAATACAATGGCTCTCTAGTTTTGGAGTGTGGGGTTTTTTACTCGAAAGGGTTTTCCCCACGGTAATTCTATATTCTATTCTTCTATCTTTTTCTTCTCTTTTATGATTCTGTGTTGTTGAATCTAAATGTATGCATGTAGCTGAAACTATTGGGTAAGGGCAAAAAGATGGGGGACCAAAAAGGGGTCTTAAGATGCCACTTTTTTTTGTTTCTTTCTGAAATCAGCAAAGTCTAAACTTCAATGATAAATTGAAGATAGGTACACTCAAAATTTTAAGATGCAACAAGAACAAAAGTTGAAGTGCTCTGAATCTACTTTCTAAACTACTAATTTATGTTGAAAAAGGAGGCTCGATTAAGGCTTTGAAAAAGGGGCACCACATTTATTGGTCCTATTTTTTCAAAAAAAAAATAGCATAGCCCGAAATGTGGTGCCCCTAAAACACCAACTTTTTTTTAGAATTTTGCAAACTGCTCCAGTGAGAAAGTAGCTAACACATTGAAGTTTATGCTAGATTTTTCTGCTAATTTGTTTATGAATATTTGAATTTTTACAAATTTTCGAAGTGGACACATCCTAAAACACATAAATTTGAGCGTGCTCCCCCCAAAAATTTGTGAAAACTAATAAAAAATCAGATTATATTTTTTTTAATTGTGTAGAATGGAGTCTAGTTTCTAAAAATGTAATATTTTTCAAAATTGGATCAACAATTAAAAATCTATGGCCAAAATCCAACAATGTCGGTTTTTGACAAAAATTGGACACATTAACAAAATAAATTATGGATGAAGACCTTAACATTATCAAAATTTTAAAATAATTATATGGTTGGATAGCTAAGAGAGAGCTTGATGATTGTATGGTGTTTTTTTTCTTGCATTTAAACACGTGCAAACCTGTCGGAGAGCACAAACAAAAAAGTTAGAAATTTTCAATATTTGTTGGAAAACACATCTCATGCCCGAGAAGGGCATCCAAGCCTTTGGGTTGGATTCCCAAGGCAAATACAAGCCTTAGGCTTGGTGTTTCCTAAGGCAACACATTTGGCTCACACCAAATTTGGTGTGTGCCAAATGAAAAAAAATTGAAAATACATTTGGCATGTGCCTTATTTGGCATGCGCCATATTTGGCGCACGCCAAATGTATTCCATGCAATTTTTCCATCTTTGAGATTTCTATTTCTCTTTCTTGAGCTTTCATTCTCAAGTCTCTCCCTCCCACTCCCTTTCTCTTTTCCTCACTCTCTATCTCCCTATCTCTATTCTTCCTCCCTCCCTTCCAATACCTCCCTATCTCTATCCTTCATCCCTCTCCTCTTATATCTCCCTCTCTATCTCTATTATTCATTTCTCTCTCCCTACCACCCTTTCTTCTTCTTCTCTCTCTCTCCCTCACTTTCCCTCTTTCCCTCTCTCCCTTTCTCTTTACATCTTTCCTTCTCAACTCTCTCTCTCTCTCTCTCTCTCTCTCCCTTTCTCTTTCCCTCTTTCCTTCTCAAGTGCCTCCCTCCCACTCCCTTTCTCTTTTTCTCACACTCTCTATCTCCCTATCTCTATTCTTCCTCCCTCCCTCCCCTCCTATATCTCCCTATCTCTATTATTTATTTCTCTCTCCCTCCCAAATCCATTTCTCTTTTTCTCACTCTCTATCTTTCCCTATCTCTATTCTTCCTCCCTCCCTCCTATATCTCCCTATCTCTATTCTTCCTCCCTCTCCTCCAATATCTCCATTCTTCATTTCTCTCTCCCTCCCAACTCCCTTTCTTCTTCTCTCTCTCTCTCCCTCTCTTTCCCTCTTTCCCTCTCTCTCTCTCTCACTATATATTTCCCTTTCCCTCTCTCTCACTCTCTCTATACCTCTTTCCATCTTTCCCTCTCTCTCACTCTCTCTTTCCCTCTTTCCCTCTTTCCCTCTCTCTCACTCTCTCTTTCCCTCCCCTCCTATATCTCCCTATCTCTATTCTTACTCCCTCTCCTCCTATATCTCCTTCTCTATCTCTATTCTTCATTTCTCTCTCCCTCACAACATCCTTTCTTCTTCTCTCTCTCTCTCTCCCTCTCTCTCCCTCTTTCCCTCTCTATCACTCTCTCTCTCTCTCTCTCTCTCTCTCT